>NC_091221.1:2868809-2891309 GCF_040958095.1 Procambarus clarkii | reverse complement strand
AATGGGAAGTTTTCATGCTTGTCAACTGTTTAATAAATGTAACCAAAGTCGTCAAAGATTGGGGAAAGATGTACACGTTCGTAAATGCTTGCGTAAGTACTTTCGTGAATCCGGGGTCCAGGTCCCCAATTACTGGTGCATGACCAGGGGAGCAGATAGTTAATGATCGGCGCCCAGGCAATCCTCACTGGCCAACACCAGGATTCAACAAGCATGTACGTAACCACTTACGAACCTATACATGTGTTCATAATCTTTAGCGGCTTTGTTTACTTCTATTAAACAGTTTACGAGCATCTAAACTTACCAGTCAGATGTTATATTGTTATAAACAGTCTCCTCCCGGTGCTTCCCAGTTCATAAACTGGCTAATGAGGGTAAACAAAGGTGCCAAAGACTGAGAACAGATGTGCAGGTTCTTAAGTCAGCCCGTCCTCCAAACAAAGATCCAAAAGTGATTCCATCCACCCGCCAAACCCCAGCTGTTTATGAATGAAAAGCGGTTTACACACGACTCAACTGCTGACGTTCGAACATATCCGGAACAAGTGCTTCACTGACGAATTTTGTTCGAACCACAACGCTGTAAATGCTTCACCCACGTACTACAAATACAAATAATCGCCAACAGAACCTAAACACCTATCCTGTGCCTATATATGCACAATATGCTAATATATCATAATATTAATTTATATTTAAGAAAATTCCCGTTTTGAATGAACAGCATGTAAAAAATTATGAATGCGTCTGTGGGGTCGACCGCTGGATGGAATGGACTTGAGTCGAGGACGTGTTGCTTCAACCCGTCCTCGACTCAAGTCCATTACATCCAGCGGTCGACCCCACAGATGCATTCATAAATTTTAACATGCTGTTCATTCAAAACGGGAATTTTCTCAAGTATAAATTAATATTATAATATATTAGCATATTGTGCATATATAGGCATAGGTTAGGTTAGGTGTTTAGGTTCTGTTGGCGATTATTTGTATTTGTAGTACGTGGGTGAAGCATTTACAGCGTTGTGGTTCGAACAAAATTCGTCAGTGAAGCACTTGTTCCGGATATGTTCGAACGTCAGCAGTTGAGTCGTGTGTAAACCGCTTTTGATTCATAAACAGCTGGGGTTTGGCGGGTGGATGGAATCACTTTTGGATCTTTGTTTGGAGGACGGGCTGGTTGTTTAAGTGGTTGCGTAACTGTTCGATTAATCCAGGCCCAGGACTCGAACCCCAGAAGAAATTGGTGTCGAGGCGCGAGGCGAGAATGCTTTCTCAACAAGGTAAATTAATACAAATAATGTACCATAATTTATACACATAAATACCGCCCATGATGAAAATAGTGAAGGTAACATTATCATAAAAACTGTTGTCGATTTCAAATCATCAGGATGAGGGTTTCTCTAGTCTAACCACTTGGGCTGGATGGTTAAGCGACGGTCTCGCTTCATGCAGGTCAGCGTTCAATCCCCGACCGTCCAAGTGGTTGGGCACCATTCCTTCACCCCCGTCCCATCCCAAATCCTTATCCTGACCCCTTCCCAGTGCTATATAGTCGTAATGATTTGGCGCTTTCACCTGATAATTCCCTCCCTCCCTGACTGACTGACTGGCTGGACTGAGGGGCCTGACAGCTGAGTGGACCTGGTTGAGACCTGGTTGATGGGGTTCTGGAAGTTCTTCTACTCCCCAAGCCCGGCCCGAGGCCAGGCTTGACTTGTGAGAGTTTGGTCCACCAGGCTGTTGCTTGGAGCGGCCCGCAGGCCCACATACCCACCACAGCCCGGTTGGTCCGGCACTCCTTGGAGGAAACAATCTAGTTTCCTCTTGAAGATGTCCACGGTTGTTCCGGCAATATTTCTTATACTCGCTGGGAGGACGTTGAACAACCGCGGACCTCTGATGTTTATACAGTGTTCTCTGATTGTGCCTATGGCACCTCTGCTCTTCACTGGTTCTATTCTGCATTTTCTTCCATATCGTTCACTCCAGTACGTTGTTATTTTACTGTGTAGATTAGGGACCTGGCCCTCCAGTATTTTCCATGTGGATATTATTTGGTTTCTCTCTCGTCTCCTTTCTAGAGAGTACATTTGGAGAGCTTTGAGACGATCCCAATAATTTGGGTGCTTTATCGATAAGTATTATGCCGGACCAACCGGGCTGTGGTGGGTATGTGGGCCTGCGGGCCGCTCCAAGCAACAGCCTGGTGGACCAAACTCTCACAAGTCAAGCCTTGCCTCGGGCCGGGCTTGGGGAGTAGAAGAACTCCCAGAACCCCATCAACCAGGTATTACAAACATATTTATCGTATATATTCTCAGTATTCCTTTCATTTCAGAAACCTCTCCTGGTGTGAAGAGGGAAGTGAGTACCGAGCAGTACTCGCCATCCCAATAAATATAATGGGCATTATTACACACAAGAGATCACACTAACGTGATGCATCAAATGAACAAATCCACAAGGGCCGTGACGAGGATTCGATAGGATGCTCCCGGTCGCAGGTTCGAATCCTCGTCACGGCCCTTGTGGATTTGTTCATAATGGACATTACTAAGAGGGCTGCGACTGTTGAAGAGGGAAGGTGATGAACACCTTCCAAGGCTCATCCTTCCATCGGCCCAAGTCTGATCTTCTCCCATGTGAGAAGATCAGACTTGGGCCGATGATAACTCCACACTGAGCAACAATACCTACAATAAACGGGGGACACAAGAGTGAGCGTCCTAAGCACGTCTGCCACAGTTGAGACTATCGGCCAACTAGTGTTCGTGTAGGTAGCAACTATTGCCTGAGAACGTGGCCGTGTCCCCCACGGGAATATGCAGGAGTGGCAGGGGCCGCCCTTCATGTCAAAACATTAAACCAGAAAAAGTTTAAAGGTGTGCAGCAACATGGATTCCACAGTTATGAAACATGAGTTATAAGGACAAAAATGTTGTGGACACATTGCAATACGCCAGAAAAAGTGCCATTACCCACATTCAAGGTTATAAAGGGATTCCACGTTATTTTTCAACCCAAACCATAAAAGTGACAGCTTCTAGTTGTAAGCCCAACCCTGTAAGTTTTTTGGGGTGTGTGGAGGGGGGGGGGGGGGGTTTACAACCTCTGGCACAATTATAGGGACCCATAACCTCGAAGAAGAAAATAAAAGAGTATTCAGAGATGATCTTGTGGGTTCTCACTGAACACTTATTTGTAACTTTTCTTATTTTTTATTCTAATATTTTCTCCTACCACCTATATTTTTTTAAATAAATAAATTTTATATATATATATATATATATTATATATATATATATATATATATATATATATATATATATATATATATATATATATATATATATATATTACTTTTTTAAATTTATATTTTTGGTCTGACGCCTAAAAGCCCTTCGTAAAGGCTTTTTACATTTTTAAAGACTGGTTTAAAGATAACATACATAGTATAATATTATATATATATATATATATATATATATATATATATATTATATAACAACCCCCCTGCAGGTGTGGACGGTGAAGGGGGCGGGTTGGTGAGGGCGCGACGAGGCCCAGCAAGCTGGACACTTCCATTCTTGACGGAGCCCCGCACACAACTGTCGCCTTTATCACAGCAGTTAACAAATGGAATGTATTGGGCGGTGATGTGGTGGAGGCAGACTCCCGCTTGATGCCTGCTTGAAACGCCTTACACAGTTTCAAATGAAGATTTGATAGCGAACAATAGACTCAAGAATCTGTGCACCAGTTGATTGACAGTTGAGCGACGGGACCAAAGAGCCAAAGCTCAACCCTGGCAAGCACAGCTAGGCGAGCACATCTAGCGAGTACTGGCAATGATGGCAGGAAATATTTCTTTAGTAATAGTTGTAAAGTGCTTGACAAGTCGGTCAACTCCACACAGCAGTTATCCACCAGTGTGTGTGTGTTCAAGTGAGTGACCACGAGTGTTAAGGATGAGGGGCCAGTGACTGAGCTTCATACTACACGGTCAAGTTTGTCAAGCACAAACTACGAAGTCATAAATATTGGCTGGCCGGTCAGTGACGCGTTAACAAAACCTTACCACCAAGCCACATGCGCAAAATTTCCACCCCTAAGATATACCTGGTTGATGGTGTTCTGGGAGTTGTTCTACTCCACAAGTCCGGCCCGAGGCCTGGCTGACTTGTGAGAGTTTGGTCCACCAGGCTGTTGCTTGGAGCGGCCCGCAGGCCCACATACCCACCACAGCCTGGTTGGTCCGGCACTTTTTTTTTTAGAAAATAATCTAGTTTTCTCTTGAAGATGTCCACGGTTGTTCCAGCAATATTTCTTATGCTCGCTGGAAGGACGTTGAACAACCGCGGACCTCTGATGTTTATACAGTATTCTCTGATTGTGCCTATGGCACCTCTGCTCTTCACTGCTTCTATTCTGCATTTTCTTCCATATCGTTCACTCCAGTATATTGTTATTTTACTGTGTAGATTTGGGACCTGGCCCTCCAGTATTTTCCATGTGTATATTATTTGGTATCTCTTTCGTCTCCTTTTTAGTGAGTACATTTGGAGAGCTTTGAGACGATCCCAATAATGTAGGTGCTTTATCTCGTCTATGCGTGCCGTATATGTTCTCTGTATTCCCTCTATTTCAGCAATCTCTCCTGCTCTGAAGGGGAAAGTGAGTACCGAGTACTTAAGACGGGACAACACAAGTGATTTGAAGAGTACAACCATTGTGATGGGATCCCTGGATTTAAAAACTCTCGTAATCTATCCTATAATTTTTTCTGGCTGACGCAATATTTGCTTGATTATGCTCCCCAAACGTTAGGTCGTCAGACATTATTATTCCCTATCCCTGACATGCTGCTTTCCTACTATGGGCAGATTTGATTGTGTTTTGTACCATGTATTATGTTGAACGTCCTCAGTTTTGCCGTACTTGAGTACCTGGAATTTATCACTATTAAACATGTTATTTTCTGCTGCCCAGTCGAAAACTTTATTAATATTTGCTTGTAGTTTTTCACTGTCTTCAGCAGAGGTAATTTTTATGCTGATTTTTGTGTCATCTGCAAAGGATGACACGAAGCTGTGACTTGAATTTTTGTCTATATCTGATATGAAAATAAGGAACAGCAGTGGTGCAAGGACTGTACCTTGAGGTACAGAGCTTTTAACTGCGCTTGGACTATTTTATTTGATTGACTGTTACTCTGTGTTCTGTTCGACAGGAAATTGAGTATCCAGCGTCCTACTTTTCCAGTTATACCCATTGACCTCATTTTGTGAGCTATCACCCCATGGTCACATTTGTCGAATGCCTTTGCAAAGTCTGTGTATACAACATCTGCATTTTGCTTGTCTTCTAAACCTTCTGTGATCTTGTCATAGTGGTTCAAGTAACTGTGACAGTCAAGATCTTCCCACTCTAAATCTATGTTGTCCTAGGTTGTGTATATTATTATTTTCCATAAAAATATGAAATTTGATCCCTAATCTTTCAAAACTTTTGTGTGTGATGTTAATGCAACTGGTCTCTAATTTTTTGCCAAAGCTTTACTACCCCTCTTGTGCAGAGGAGCTATATCTGCAGATTTAAGTGCAGCTGGTATCTCCCCTGTATCCAGGCTCTTTCTCCATATTACGCTGAGTGCTCGCGCTACTGGTACTTTACATTTCTTTATGAATATTGAATTCCATGAGTCAGGCCCAGGAGCTGAGTGCATACGCATATTGTCAATTTCTCTTTCAAAGTCTTCCGAGTTTGTGTTAATATCCGTTATATTATCTGCAGCTTGAATGTCATTCATAAAGAAGCTGTCTGGGTCATCAACTTTCATGTTGTTTATTGGTGTGCTAAACATAGCCTCATACTGGCTCCTTAGAATTTCACTAATCTCTTTGTTGTCCTCTGTGTACGTACCTTCATTTGTAATTAACGGTCCAATACTGGTGGAGGATTCGATTTGATTTTGCGTATGTGAAAAAATATTTAGGATTTTTCCTTATCTCTTGTACAGCTTTCTGTTCCAATTCCATTTCCTCAGACTCATATGATCGCTTCAACGTTTGTTCTATTTCCTCAATCTCCCTGCTTAGGCTTGTTTTCCTTGCTTGTGATAGTTGTGTCTGCCGAAGCATTTCCGTTATTTTTTTACTTCTCCTGTACAGTCGTCTGCGTTCTCTTTCTAGAGTGGGGCTCTTTCTGCCCCTCCTCACAGGCACGTGCTTCAAGCAGACCTTGTAAGCTTCAGCTGTCAGTTGAGCTATTCCCTGTGTGGGAGTTTTGTCGCTTAAGACCGTCTCCCATTGAATGGTTGCAAGGTCTACATTATTTTTTCCCAGTCAATCCTCTTATTGTTGAAATTGAATTGATTGAATACCCCTTCTTGCTTGTTGGGTCTCTTAGACCTACTACCGTTATTTATGCTAGTTCGCACTTCAATGAGCTTATGGTCTGAGTATGAAGTATCTGAGATTGTGATATCCCTGATTAGTTCATCATTGTTTGTGAATAACAAGTCTAGTGTGTTTTCGTTCCTAGTTGGTTCTGTAATCTGTTGATTGAGCGAGAATTTGTCACAGAATCTCAAAAGTTCTCTGACCTGTGGTTGGTCATTTCCCGGGTCATTCCCTGCTATGATATTTGTGTTTGCCGTTCTCCATCTTAGACTCGGTAAATTGAAATCTCAAAGGAAGATAATATCTGGAGCTGGGTTTGCAAGGTTGTCAAGTATATTTTCTATTTTGTGCATCTGCACTGTGAATTCCTCAACCGTTGTATCTGGCGGTTTATATATTAGAATAATAATTAGGTTTAGTTTCTCTACCTTAATTCCAAGTACCTCTACCACCTCATTAGTTGAGTTTATTAGTTCTGTGCATACCAGGTCCTCTTTAATATACAGACCTACTCCTCCATTTGACCTAGTTTCTCTATCACATCTATATAAATTATAATTAGAGATCCAGATTTCACTGTCCATGTAATCTTTCGTATGAGTTTCCGTGAATGCCCCAAATATTGAGTTTGACTCTAATAGGAGGCCATTTATGAACTTAACTTTATTTCTTGACTTTGGCTTTAAACCTTGAATGTTTGCAAATATGAATGATTGTCCATGTTGTGTGTAACTTCTGGAAGGTTTTGGTAGTTCTCCCTCCTCTCTACCCTGACCCAGGGTGTGTCCTCTCTACCCTGACCCAGGGTGTGTCCTCTCTACCCTGACCCAGGGTGTGTCCTCTCTACCCTGACCCAGGGTGTGTTGTTGTGGCAATGGTTTGTCCAGTTTTGGAAGTGATACTGGGGAGTGTGGTAGTCTCTGTGTAGTTGGGGGGTGTAGTATGTGTGGGCTTGATGACGAACCGTAGTCCAGTCTTGGGCATTTCCCCCTCTCCATCCGTACTCCTGCCACGTTCCTGCCTGTCTGTTTCTCCCTCTGTTTGTACCTGCCTCTAAAAAATTTTCAGGGCTATTATATTGGACTTCTTCTCTTATATAGCGCTGTGTACCTCTCACGTGGAAATTAGGGCAATGATCATAGCATTTCCTCTCCTTAATTGAGAGAGTGACTAGCTTAGGGTGTAAATATCTGCCCTCTGTTCCAAAACGACATCTGCCCTTCCCTAACATGTTTCGGCATTTTCGGGGATGCATGAATGTGCATCTGTGCCTCTGGTCCCATATCTGCACTTTCCTTTTGCATAATATCTGCACATATTTTCAGCTGTAATTTTATTCTGGTTGTTTTTTACCTGTGCATGCCTTGGCCACCTATGTTTTGGGGCGTCTGTGTTTTTTCTTCCAACTTTTTCGTTTCCGCATTCTTTCTCGGTACTGCCCTCATCTTTCTCCTTGTTGCTTTCACCTTTCTCATTTTTGTTCTCGTCTTTCTCAGTTTTGTTTCCGTCTTTCTCAGTTTTTTTCTCTCCTTATTCATATTACCAGTTTGCTCTTCGATATTGCTGTCGTTTTTGTGTACCTCGACACAATGTCCTTCCACATTGCTAATTTGGCTCTCTAAACTCTCAGTCCCTGGGTTGTGCTCTGTCATCGTTGCTGTCTTTACATACTCTGCATATATTTCTGGTAGTTGTTGTGTGAATGGCAGCCTATGTACTTCAGGAATGTCATTCATTAGTTTGATGTTTGCCCATATCCGTCTATCATTGTGACTGATCCAGCAGGTACCTTGTCTGTTTGCATAGAGTATGTGATAATTCTGAACAACTCGTGTGAAATCTTGTGTTACAAATGTTACAGACAATCTCTACAACACTCTTCCGAAGTGATTTAAAAGCAGCTGCCACACGTCTCTATGTTGGGTTTGTGGTGTAGAGGTTGTCTGTTCTCCTATTTGTGATTTATTATTGATTTATCCCTTGTTGATTTTAGTCATTTTACTATTTATAATATATGAATATATTTATAATATGTGTGTATATATAATATTATAAGTATACAGTATATTTAAAATATTATATATGTTTATTTGTTCAACTTTATGTGCAGGTATTTATCGCGTGGTAGAGACAATGGTCCCAACGGGATGTACAGTGGACCGTTGTTGTCCCAGGTCGCGGGATGGATGCCACCAGTTACCAGTTCCTTGACTTATAACACTCATAAGATAATCTCAAGATAATCTCAAGATAACTGATTATTTGCCTGTATTACCATTACGGATTTTCTGCTTACTTTCCGGCTTGCAATGATATTCACTTACTATATCACTAATTCCTAGATCCACATTCCAGTATTACAATATATATATTGCCAGTATATGCAGGCGATGTGTCACAATAACGTGGCTAAAGTATGTTGACCAGACCACACACTAGAAGGTGAAGGGACGACGACGTTTCGGTCCGTCCTGGACCATTAAACAATTGACTTCAGAATGGTCCAGGACGGACCGAAACGTCGTCGTCCCTTCACCTTCTAGTGTGTGGTCTGGTCAACATACTTTGCCAGTATATTATCACTGAGGGACGTGCCATACACTAGGTAACCTCGTGTCTTCAAATATTTACTTTATTTTATTTTTGTTATTTGAATAATAATAATATTATTGTTATTCTAATAATAATAATAATAATAATATTATTTGATTATTTTTTAAGTTAAACTTCAATATTGCATTACTAGCAGTACCCGGCCACGCATTGCTGAGACACAGCAACCTTCCCTGTCCTCCCCACCCCCCTCACCCGTCTCCTCGGCCTCTCAACCATTCCTCACTCCACCATCACCTCTTCCTTCCCATTATGCCCCACTCCCCTGTCCCTTTGTCCTCACCACCATTCTCCATTCCCCCATCACCTCGTCCTCCCCACCATCTCTCACTTCCGTCCCCTCGTCATCCCCACCATTCCCCACTCCCTCGTCCGATGCCTTCCCAAGTGATCTGATGTTCATCACTTAAATATAGGACAAAGTTAAAAAATGAAATGAAAATATGAAAAAATAAAAAAAACTACACTCATGAAATGACCGGTTTGGTAAACAACACAGCTCAATTCCAATGCAATTCAAACAAAATAATTAAATCAAAATGAAAATCAAAATCTATAAAAATTCAATTTATCAATGCAATCAGAAATATTGAAATGGAATTGTAACATTTACTATAGCATGTGTGTTGCTCTTACATACAACAGATGGCGCTGTTTTTCAAGAAAAGCATAGTTTTACCTGTCACAGGTGTGGCATCTATACTTATACTTACGAAATGAACGGTATGGTAAACAACACAGCTCAATTCCAACACAATGTCACACAAAATAATTCAATAAAAAATAAAACAAATCGAAATCTATGAAAATAAAATTTATCAATGCAATTGGAAACATTGAAATAGAATTCGTGACATATTTAGTATAGCGTGCATGTTGCCGTTATGTGCAACAGATGGCGCTGTTTTTCAAAAAATGCATGTTTTTACCTGTCACAGGGGTGGCATCTATATAGTAGGTATATAAGATGCGCCTATTCGAATGCAACGTTGTGTCAAAATTTCAAAGTAATCGGTGAAGAACTTTTGGAGATTACAGCGTGTGTTGCTCTTACGTCCAACAGATGGCGCTGTTTAAAAAAAAAATGTTTTTCCCTGTCAAAGGTGAAGCATGTATATAGCAGATAAATAAAAAGACGCGCCTATTCGAATGCAACGTTGTGTGAAAATTTCAAAGCAATCGGTGAAGAACTTTCGGAGATTAGCGATTTTGAACAAACGAACATTGACATTTTTATTTATATAGAATTTTCTTAGTTATTTAGTGGACTGTATATTATAATTCAACCTGCTAAAACTTATCACACACAATGGGAGGGACAAATGTTATCCACTGAGTGGATAACTGTAAGCTAATGTTTACCTTACAAATTACATTACATTACAATTGTTACAAATTAAATTATAAATCATACCACATATGGTGGTCTAATCTACTATTATACTACAGTTTTAAAGACTTCTAGCCCTTATCTGATACTGTAGGTGGGGCCCTGCTAAGGCTGACATTCTCCAAACATCAGCTAAGGGTGTGCTCAGTGCTACATGTACTCACAGTGCATAAACTGGCTGCCTGGGCATGCTGGTAGCTTGATATTCACACTGATGTTGGGGACCAGCTCAGCTTGCAACAGTAACTTCCATCACAATTACCTGTTTGGGAGGTTTAACATTAGTAAAGCACATTAACATATAAAGTACATGTGACATTATTTGTGCATGTAGTAAAGAGCTGAGTTAAATGCTACTCACTGTGTGTGTGTGTTTTTCTCATGCTAATAACCGGTTACTTAATCTATATTATACGGTGCATCAAATAATATCAGAATGTAAGGCAGTCGGATATTTAAGCATTGTTGTGGTTGTTGAGAGGCTGTTGTGGTTGTTGCTCGCTTGTTGACACGTAATCTGGGTGTCTTAACTAGTTTTGCCGGGACGAGCCGCCTTTACCGCCGGCTGGTAAGGAGCCACCTTTACCGCCGGCTGGTAAGGGGCCGCCTTTACCGCCGGCTGGTAAGGGGCCGCCTTTACCGCCGGCTCGTAAGGAGCCACCGTTACCGCCGGCTGGTAAGGGGCCGCCTTTACCGCCGGCTGGTAAGGGGCCGCCTTTACCGCCGGCTGGTAAGGGGCCGCCTTTACCGCCGGCTGGTAAGGGGCCGCCTTTACCGCCGGCTGGTAAGGGGCCGCCTTTACCGCCGGCTGGTAAGGACCCACTTTTACCGCCGGCTTGTAAGGAGCCGCCTTTACCGCCGGCTGGTAAGGAGCCGCCTTTACCGCCGGCTGGTAAGGAGCCGCCTTTACCGCCGGCTGGTAAGGAGCCGCCTTTACCGCCGGCTCGTAAGGAGCCGCCTTTACCGCCGGCTCGTAAGGAGCCGCCTTTACCGCCGGCTCGTAAGGAGCCGCCTTTACCGCCGGCTCGTAAGGAGCCGCCTTTACCGCCGGCTGGTAAGGAGCCGCCTTTACCGCCGGCTGGTAAGGAGCCACCTTTACCGCCGGCTGGTAAGGAGCCGCCTTTACCGCCGGCTGGTAAGGGGCCGCCTTTACCGCCGGCTGGTAAGGGGCCGCCTTTACCGCCGGCTGGTAAGGGGGACGCCTTTACTGCCGGCTGGTAAGGGGCCGCCTTTACCGCCGGCTTGTAAGGAGCCGCTTTTACCGCCGGCTGGTAAGGGGCCGCCTTTACCGCCGGCTGGTAAGGGGCCGTCTTTACCGCCGGCTGGTAAGGAGCCACCTTTACCGCCGGCTGGTAAGGAGCCACCTTTACCGCCAGCTGGTAAGGAGCCACCTTTACCGCCGGCTGGTAAGGGGCCGCCTTTACCGCCGGCTGGTAAGGGGCCGCCTTTACCGCCGGCTGGTAAGGGGCCGCCTTTACCGCCGGCTGGTAAGGGGCCGCCTTTACCGCCGGCTCGTTAGGACCCACCTTTACCGCCAGCTGGTAAGGAGCCACCTTTACCGCCGGCTGGTAAGGAGCCGCCTTTACCGCCGGCTCGTAAGGACCCACCTTTACCGCCGGCTGGTAAGGAGCCGCCTTTACCGCCGGCTGGTAAGGGGCCGCCTTTACCGCCGGCTGGTAAGGACCCACCTTTACCGCCGGCTCGTAAGGAGCCGCCTTTACCGCCGGCTCGTAAGGAGCCGTCTTTACCACCGGCTGGTAAGGGGCCGCCTTTACCGCCGGCTGGTAAGGACCCGCCTTTACCGCCGGCTGGTAAGGGGCCGCCTTTACCGCCGGCTGGTAAGGAGCCACCTTTACCGCCGGCTGGTAAGGAGCCGCCTTTACCGCCGGCTGGTAAGGAGCCGCCTTTACCGCCGGCTGGTAAGGGGCCGCCTTTACCGCCGGCTGGTAAGGAGCCGCCTTTACCGCCGGCTGGTAAGGAGCCGCCTTTACCGCCGGCTGGTAAGGGGCCGCCTTTACCGCCGGCTCGTAAGGAGCCGCCTTTACCGCCGGCTGGTAAGGACCCACCTTTACCGCCGGCTCGTAAGGAGCCGCCTTTACCGCCGGCTCGTAAGGAGCCGTCTTTACCACCGGCTGGTAAGGGGCCGCCTTTACCACCGGCTGGTAAGGACCCGCCTTTACCGCCGGCTGGTAAGGGGCCGCCTTTACCGCCGGCTGGTAAGGAGCCGCCTTTACCGCCGGCTGGTAAGGAGCCGCCTTTACCGCCGGCTCGTAAGGAGCCGCCTTTACCGCCGGCTGGTAAGGAGCCGCCTTTACCGCCGGCTGGTAAGGGGCCGCCTTTACCGCCGGCTGGTAAGGAGCCGCCTTTACCGCCGGCTGGTAAGGACCCGCCTTTACCGCCGGCTGGTAAGGGGCCGCCTTTACCGCCGGCTGGTAAGGACCCGCCTTTACCGCCAGCTGGTAAGGGGCCGCCTTTACCGCCGGCTGGTAAGGAGCCGCCTTTACCGCCGGCTGGTAAGGGGCCGCCTTTACCGCCGGCTGGTAAGGGGCCGCCTTTACCGCCGGCTGGTAAGGAGCCGCCTTTACTGCCGGCTCGTAAGGAGCCGCCTTTACTGCCGGCTCGTAAGGAGCCGCCTTTACCGCTGGCTGGTAAGGAGCCGCCTTTACTGCCGGCTGGTAAGGGGCCGCCTTTACCGCCGGCTGGTAAGGAGCCGCCTTTACCGCCGGCTCGTAAGGAGCCGCCTTTACCGCCGGCTGGTAAGGACCCACCTTCACCGCCGGCTGGTAAGGAGCCGCCTTTACCGCCGGCTGGTAAGGAGCCGCCTTTACCGCCGGCTGGTAAGGAGCCGCCTTTACCGCCGGCTGGTAAGGAGCCGCCTTTACCGCCGGCTGGTAAGGAGCCGCCTTTACCGCCGGCTGGTAAGGAGCCGCCTTTACCGCCGGCTGGTAAGGAGCCGCCTTTACCGCCGGCTGGTAAGGAGCCGCCTTTACCGCCGGCTGGTAAGGAGCCGCCTTTACTGCCGGCTGGTAAGGAGCCGCCTTTACCGCCGGCTGGTAAGGAGCCGCCTTTACCGCCGGCTGGTAAGGAGCCGCCTTTACCGCCGGCTGGTAAGGACCCACCTTTACCGCCGGCTCGTAAGGACCCACCTTTACCGCCGGCTGGTAAGGGGCCGCCTTTACCGCCGGCTGGTAAGGACCCGCCTTTACCGCCGGCTTGTAAGGACCCACCTTTACCGCCGGCTCGTAAGGAGCCGCCTTTACCGCCGGCTGGTAAGGAGCCACCTTTACCGCCGGCTGGTAAGGAGCCACCTTTACCGCCGGCTGGTAAGGAGCCGCCTTTACCGCCGGCTGGTAAGGGGCCGCCTTTACCGCCGGCTGGTAAGGGGCCGCCTTTACCGCCGGCTGGTAAGGACCCACCTTTACCGCCGGCTGGTAAGGGGCCGCCTTTACCGCCGGCTGGTAAGGACCCACCTTTACCGCCGGCTGGTAAGGGGCCGCCTTTACCGCCGGCTTGTAAGGACCCGCCTTTACCGCCGGCTGGTAAGGACCCACCTTTACCGCCGGCTGTAAGGAGCCACCTTTACCGTGAGTCGTTTCTTATCAGTGTGTTGTGTCCGTGCCGACGCCACCCTAGGGGTGACGTTCTAAAATATTTGGGGGTTCTATTTATGATTAAGGAATTGAGAGTTAAGCTATATTCCTGGTGTTGGTAATTATATTCAGTCCTAGTGAACACTTTTTGTTATTAAGTTTAAACACTAGACTGTTGTTTAAGAGAAATAAGAATTGAATATATTACGTGTTGTTGGATGACGTCACTGAATACCCGTTCTCTGATTTCTTTAATATGTAACTTATGTTGTGTGTCGGATTTCCGACAGTTCCATTGTTAATTACTGTATTCAACTTTCCTACGGGTCACTATACACTTCGTGGTGACTGATTAGTAATCAATGACTGTAACCCTAAAAAAAAAAAAAAAGTATATTTTGAGATTTTATTGGAGCGCGGACAACGCGTCTTCCCACTCCCTCACGAACAAGTACTGCGCTAATGATTCATTGATTCATTGATGAAGATTAGGCCACCCAAGAGGTGGCATGGGCATGAATAGCCCGTAATAGGTAAAATTTTTGTTCAGTAAATGTATACAGTGTGCTGAGGTCGCATTTAATTGTCAGGCTGCTATCGCGGGGAAGGATACTGCTTGACAGTAATTATGAGGGTGTCCAGCTGCTGGACACCTTTTTGGACCAGAAGAGTGGCTGTGGTGATGGCTTCAGGGTGGTTACTGCAAGATTCAGGGTCTCTCAAAGCTCTTCTAAGGTCGTTGGTGGCTTCACATTCCAGGAGATAGTGAAGTTGTGGCTTTTCTGTGACTGTTTGGCAGAAGATGCATTCCCACTCTCTGGGTTCACCAACCTCCCAGTTGCATCTGTATCCTAGACGTAGTCTATATAACGGAACTGCTATTACGAACCTTTCTAACTTGTGGCCTGAAGACACCATACTGCAGAGGGCGAACCTTCTGCTACTCTTTGGTGAAGATGGGCTAAATTTTGATAAATCTTGAGGTGCTTCCGGGGCTTAGCGTCCCCGCGGCCCGGTCGTCGACCAGGCCTCCTGGTTGCTGGACTGATCAACCAGGCTGTTGGACGGGCAGGCAGGTTGGGCTTTGTTGAGGTGCAAGAGGTTTTAGGTGATGTTTTTTAAGTACTCTAGGCGGGGTTGGATTGTTTTATGTACCACTGGATATTGTGCTAATGGTCTCCTAGACCACTATATACCCCAACTCTCTCCCCGTCACTCACAAGTCGCCTCATCACCGCAAATGCAAACTCATTTAAAATCAATTTGACATTAAACACTTAATGTCAAATTGACATTACATTAAATTTGACATTGACAAACATTAAATTTGACATTAAATGCAATATTCACACAAGATCACAATCACTATCCTCTTTGTTGCTTTATAAACCTGCAAACACAGGTATTCGCGGGTAAACTCTACACAAACGGGTATTCGCGGGTAAACTACACACAAACGGGTATTCGCGGGTAAACTACACACAAACGGGTATTCGCGGGTAAACTACACACAAACGGGTATTCGCGGGTAAACTACACACAAACGGGTATTCGCGGGTAAACTACACACAAACGGGTATTCGCGGGTAAACTACACACAAACGGGTATTCGCGGGTAAACTACACACAAACGGGTATTCGCGGGTAAACTACACACAAACGGGTATTCGCGGGTAAACTACACACAAACGGGTATTCGCGGGTAAACTACACACAAACGGGTATTCGCGGGTAAACTACACACAAACGGGTATTCGCGGGTAAACTACACACAAACGGGTATTCGCGGGTAAACTACACGCAAACGGGTATTCGCGGGTAAACTACACACAAACGGGTATTCGCGGGTAAACTACACACAAACGGGTATTCGCGGGTAAACTACACACAAACGGGTATTCGCGGGTAAACTACACACAAACGGGTATTCGCGGGTAAACTACACACAAACGGGTATTCGCGGGTAAACTACACACAAACGGGTATTCGCGGGTAAACTACACACAAACGGGTATTCGCGGGTAAACTACACACAAACGGGTATTCGCGGGTAAACTACACACAAACGGGTATTCGCGGGTAAACTACACACAAACGGGTATTCGCGGGTAAACTACACACAAACGGGTATTCGCGGGTAAACTACACACAAACGGGTATTCGCGAGTAAACTACACACAAACGGGTATTCGCGGGTAAACTCTACACGAACGGGTATTCGTGGGTAAACTCTACACGAACGCTGGACAGACTACTAGGACAACTTCAAGAACACGTTAAGATATCAAGTCCAGAGAGCTGCAGGCACCTCACACCGGCAGGTCTTAAGCGTCCAGTTGTGAAGGCATAACGTGATCTATCTTGAGATGATTTCGGGGCTTAGCGTCCCCGCGGCCCGGTCCTTAACTAGGCCTCATTTTTGTTATACACTCCCAGGAAGCAGCCCGTAGCAGCTGTCTAACTCCCAGGTACCTATTTTACTGTTAGATGAACAGGTGCATCAGGGTCAAAGAAACTCTGCCCATTTGTTTCAGCCTCAGCATTTATCAGCATTAAACTGCATCTGCCAATCCTTTGACCATTTCAAAACCATATCTAGATCAACTTGAAGTGATAGTGAGTCCTCCTCCGAACTAATTTCCCTACCGATTTTCGTATCATCGGCAAATTTGCAAATGTTGCTACTCAAACCTGAATCTAAATCATTTATATATATTATAAACAACAGAGGTCCCAGGACAGAGCCTTGAGGCACTCCACTTATAACATTTTCCCACTCTGACTTGATTCCATTTATACTAACTCTGTTTCCTTTGGTATAGCCATGCCCTAATCCAGCTTAATATAGCACCCCCAATACCATGAGACTATATTTTTAATCAGTCTTTCATGTGGCACTGTATCAAAAGCTTTGCTAAAGTCAAGGTACACAACATCGCAATCCTTACCACTATCAACTGCCTCAACAATGCTAGAATAAAAAGATAACAAATTTGTTAAACATGAACGGCCATTTATAAAACCATGTTGCGACTCAATTATTAATTTATGTTTTTCAAGATGAAGACGAATTTTATTTGCTATTATAGATTCGAGTAACTTTCCCACAATAGACGTTAGGCTAATTGGTCGATAGTTAGACGCAAGTGATCTATCTCCTTTCTTAAAAACTGGTATCACATTAGCAACTTTCCAAAACTCTGGCACTCTGCCTGACTCTATTGATTTATTAAATATGGTTGACAGTGGGTCACAAAGCTCCTCTTTGCATTCTTTAAGCACCCTGGCAAACACTTCATCCGGCCCTGGGGATTTGTTTGGTTTGAGTTTTACTATTTGTTTAAGAACATCCTCCCTGGTAACTGCTAAACTCGTCAACCTGTCCTCGTCCCCACCCACATAGACTTGTTCGGCTGAAGGCATATTGTTAAGTTCCTCTTTAGTAAATACAGATACAAAATATTTATTAAAAATACTACTCATCTCTTCATCACTATCTGTTATTTGACCTGTCTCGGTTTTTAATGGACCTATCCTTTCCCTAGTCTTAGTACGATATAACTGAAAAAACCCTTTAGGATTTGTCTTTGCTTGCCCTGCTATGCGAACTTCATAGTTTCTTTTTGCTTTCCTTATCTCTTTTTTAACATTTCTAACCAGTTGTACGAATTCCTGTTCTAAAGTATATATCGACCTGTCGTACGCTCTTGTACAGACCTGAAGCCCACAGGAACGGTGGGAGCCCACAGGAACGGTGGGAGCCCACAGGAACGGTGGGAGCCCACAGGAACGGTGGGAGCCCACAGGAACGGTGGGAGCCCACAGGAACGGTGGGAGCCCACAGGAACGGTGGGAGCCCACAGGAACGGTGGGAGCCCACAGGAACGGTGGGAGCCCACAGGACAATTGACTTGAGAATGGTCCAGGACGGACCGAAACGTCGTCGTCCCTTCACCTTCTAGTGTGTGGTCTGGTCAACGGTGGGAGATGGAGAGACAGTGTTAGGGAAGGGTAGGAGGCGAGCCTTCACCTTGTAGTGTGTGGTGTGGTCAACGGTGGGAGATGGAGAGACAGTGTTAGGGAAGGGTAGGAGGCGAGCCTTCACCTTGTAGTGTGTGGTGTGGTCAACGGTGGGAGATGGAGAGAGAGTGTTAGGGAAGGGTAGGAGGCGAGCCTTCACCTTGTAGTGTGTGGTGTGGTCAACGGTGGGAGATGGAGAGAGAGTGTTAGGGAAGGGTAGGAGGCGAGCCTTCACCTTGTAGTGTGTGGTGTGGTCAACGGTGGGAGATGGAGAGACAGTGTTAGGGAAGGGTAGGAGGCGAGCCTTCACCTTGTAGTGTGTGGTGTGGTCAACGGTGGGAGATGGAGAGACAGTGTTAGGGAAGGGTAGGAGGCGAGCCTTCACCTTGTAGTGTGTGGTCTGGTCAACGGTGGGAGATGGAGAGAGAGTGTTAGGGAAGGGTAGGAGGCGAGCCTTCACCTTGTAGTGTGTGGTCTGGTCAACGGTGGGAGATGGAGAGACAGTGTTAGGGAAGGGTAGGAGGCGAGCCGGGAAGGGTAGGAGGCGAGCCGGGAAGGGTAGGAGGCGAGCCGGGAAGGGTAGGAGGCGAGCCGGGAAGGGTAGGAGGCGAGCCTTCACCTTCTAGTGTGTGGTCTGGTCAACGGTGGGAGATGGAGAGAGTGTGTTAGGGAAGGGTAGGAGGCGAGCCTTCACCTTGTAGTGTGTGGTGTGGTCAACGGTGGGAGATGGAGAGAGAGTGTTAGGGAAGGGTAGGAGGCGAGCCTTCACCTTGTAGTGTGTGGTGTGGTCAACGGTGGGAGATGGAGAGAGTGTTAGGGAAGGTTAGGAGGCGAGCCTTCACCTTGTAGTGTGTGGTCTGGTCAACGGTGGGAGATGGAGAGAGTGTTAGGGAAGGATAGGAGGCGAGCCTTCACCTTGTAGTGTGTGGTGTGGTCAACGGTGGGAGATGGAGAGAGTGTTAGGGAAGGGTAGGAGGCGAGCCTTCACCTTGTAGTGTGTGGTGTGGTCAACGGTGGGAGATGGAGAGAGTGTTAGGGAAGGGTAGGAGGCGACAGTGTTAGGGAAGGGTAGGAGGCGAGCCTTCACCTTGTAGTGTGTGGTGTGGTCAACGGTGGGAGATGGAGAGAGTGTTAGGGAAGGGTAGGAGGCGAGCCTTCACCTTGTAGTGTGTGGTCTGGTCAACGGTGGGAGATGGAGAGAGTGTTAGGGAAGGGTAGGAGGCGAGCCTTCACCTTGTAGTGTGTGGTCTGGTCAACGGTGGGAGATGGAGAGAGTGTTAGGGAAGGGTAGGAGGCGAGCCTTCACCTTGTAGTGTGTGGTCTGGTCAACGGTGGGAGATGGAGAGAGAGTGTTAGGGAAGGGTAGGAGGCGAGCCTTCACCTTGTAGTGTGTGGTGTGGTCAACGGTGGGAGATGGAGAGAGTGTTAGGGAAGGGTAGGAGGCGAGCCTTCACCTTGTAGTGTGTGGTGTGGTCAACGGTGGGAGATGGAGAGACAGTGTTAGGGAAGGGTAGGAGGCGAGCCTTCACCTTGTAGTGTGTGGTCTGGTCAACGGTGGGAGATGGAGAGACAGTGTTAGGGAAGGGTAGGAGGCGAGCCTTCACCTTGTAGTGTGTGGTGTGGTCAACGGTGGGAGATGGAGAGACAGTGTTAGGGAAGGGTAGGAGGCGAGCCTTCACCTTGTAGTGTGTGGTCTGGTCAACGGTGGGAGATGGAGAGAGAGTGTTAGGGAAGGGTAGGAGGCGAGCCTTCACCTTGTAGTGTGTGGTCTGGTCAACGGTGGGAGATGGAGAGAGAGTGTTAGGGAAGGGTAGGAGGCGAGCCGGGAAGGGTAGGAGGCGAGCCGGGAAGGGTAGGAGGCGAGCCGGGAAGGGTAGGAGGCGAGCCGGGAAGGGTAGGAGGCGAGCCGGGAAGGGTAGGAGGCGAGCCGGGTATTTTAGCAAATCGAGTTAGACGAGTAACTGTAAAATATATAAAAAGGCAAAGATTGGCGCATGCGTGTGGGAGGTTGGGGCGTCCCTCGGGGACCTATTAGCCGCTCGCTGATGACTTTCTCGGCGACAAACGACACACACGGACGCTCTCAACTCCAGCACCAAAACACAACAATAACCGATGCAGCCACCACGATGATGGAGGCTTGGTGTGGAGGAGAGAGCAGCCGTGCTCAGCCGCCACCACCACCACCACACAGATGGAGGCTTGGTGTGGAGGAGAGAGCAGCCGTGCTCAGCCGCCACCACCACCACCACACAGATGGAGGCTTGGTGTGGAGGAGAGAGCAGCCGTGCTCAGCCGCCACCACCACCACCACACAGATGGAGGCTTGGTGTGGAGGAGAGAGCAGCCGTGCTCAGCCGCCACCACCACCACACAGATGGAGGCTTGGTGTGGAGGAGAGAGCAGCCGTGCTCAGCCGCCACCACCACTACTACACAGATGGAGGCTTGGTGTGGAGGAGAGAGCAGCCGTGCTCAGCCGCCACCGCCACCACCACTACCTATCTTGAGAGGTTATCTTGACCTACTCCACAGTGCAGTAACGTACAACTGCATACCACAACTCTAAGCAAATATTTCCCAATAAATTCTTTGTTCAGCAGCTTGAAGCCTTAGACATGCCAATGTGGGCATTTAAACAGCTTCCTCAGCGTTCCAATAGAATCACAACGCCTTAACGTCGCCCAGAGATAAAGCGGTGACCACGGGGAGCAACAATGTTGACTTGTGTATTAGAAACCAATCTCTGAATGGAAGTTTGAAACCTAGTTTTTAGCTTCCGTTCATGCCCCTCTTGTTCTATTAGTAGTCATTGCGAACCTTTTCTATTTTTCCACTGTCAATTCCCTTAAGCATTTGATATGTCTATCAAGTCGCCTCCCTCTCTCCTTTTTCCTAGCGTCGTCAGGTTCAGTTCCTTCAATCTCTCTTCATGCCCCCATCCCTTCCAAACCTGGGACGAGCCTCGTTGGAAACTTCTGAACCATTTCAAGATTCCTTGTGTGTAATTAGGTGGAGCTGCACGTTGGGGCGACCAACTCTAAACCTGCTCTCGCGTGGACGGTGCACACCTATCTAAATTGTTCCTTATTTAAGCTCCTGATTTTGTTATCTTTTTTAGTGTCGAGTACGCTGCTGACGTTATCCTATTTACAGTGTCGAGTACGCTGCTGACGTTATCCTATTTACAGTGTCGAGTACGCTGCTGACGTTATCCTATTTACAGTGTCGAGTACGCTGCTGACGTTATCCTATTTACAGCGTCGAGTACGCTGCTGACGTTATCCTATTTACAGTGTCGAGTACGCTGCTGACGTTATCCTGTTTACAGTGTCGAGTACGCTGCTGACGTTATCCTATTTACAGTGTCGAGTACGCTGCTGACGTTATCCTATTTACAGTGTCGAGTACGCTGCTGACGTTATCCTATTTACAGAAGCTTCCGAAGTTAGGTTTGGTGTTATGTCCACTCCCAGCCCTTCTTTATTTTGTTATTTATTGATTAAGATATTTATATATACAAGTGTTCGAAGATTCTTGTACAGCCACTAGCACGTATAGCGTTTCCGGCAGGTCCTTAATCCTAATGTTCACAGGAAAATTAATAATAATAAAAAAGGCCAAATCGTTTAACAACCAGGTACCCATTCACTACTGGGTGAACAAAGGCTAGTTAGGAACTAGCGCCCGGTCAAGCCTTCCCAGCCAGGATACGAACCCAGGCCAAAGCGCTCGTGAAACGCCGGGCAAGTGCCTTACCATTGCGCCACGGGGACTAGTTATAGGGAGACAGTTTCCTTTCATTGTGTACCATCATTTTCTTTTGTCACCTGTTCCCATTTCCACCGCCTTACACTTATTGCTGTTGAAATCCAGTAGTCATTTCTGGAATCAACTGCCCCGCTTGTTTAAATCCTCCTGGAGAATATTAACCCGCTTGATACCTGGTTGATGGGTTTCTGGGAATTGTTCTACTCCAAGCCCGGCCCGAGACTAGGCTTGACTTCTGAGAGTTTGGTCCACCAGGCTGTTGCTTGGAGCGGCCCGCAGGCCCACATACCCACCACAGCCCGGTTGGTCCGGCACTCCTTTGAGGAAACAAACTAGTTTTCTCTTGAAGATGTCCACGGTTGTTCCGGCAATATTTCTTATAGTCGCTGGGAGGACGTTGAACAACCGCGGACCTCTGATGTTTATACAGTGTTCTCTGATTGTGCCTATGGCACCTCTGTTCTTCACTGGTTCTATTCTGCATTTTCTTCTATATCGTTCACTCCAGTACGTTGTTATTTTACTGTGTAGATTAGGGACCTGGCTCTCCAGTATTTTCCATGTGTATATCATTTGATATCTCTCTTGTTTCCTTTCTAGAGAGTACATTTGGAGAGCTTTGAGACGATCCCAATAATTTAGGTGTTTTATCGCGTCTATGCGTGCCGTATATGTTCTCTGTATTCCCTCTATTTCAGCAATCTCTCC
>NC_091221.1:2848809-2863809 GCF_040958095.1 Procambarus clarkii | reverse complement strand
CAGAAACTCACACCAAGGACTACCATGATGGTGAAATATGGATCTCAGAGTACAATGTTTTCAGATGTGACAGGAAACACCGGCTTCAGGGTGGGGTCAGCCTCTACATCCAAGACACACTCATCTGTACTGAGCTGCTAAACACCACAAACGATATGGTGGAAGTGCTGATAATCAAAATAGAAATTCTAAATATGTTGATTGTCCATATATATATCACCTCATGCAAATCCCCAGCAGTTTAAAGAACAACTTATGAAAATAGAATTCTGCTTAGAAGACCTCACAAGCGCTGCCCCTATCATCGAACCCCACATCAGACGTCACCCTAACCACAGTGGACTCTGAAGTGGTCACAGACAGCATGCCCATGCAACCCGTTCTCGCACTTTCGTATAGTCAATATTGACTTATTAAATACGTGCATATGTGACACACTAAACATACTAGTTTACCTTGAAAAGCTTCATAGAAAACACCGACCTTACCTAACCTTCTTAGTATGTTAAAATAAGCATCGTATTGCTTCGTAATTACAATTATTACGTAACCTATTATAGGTATGGGTTAAGTAATAATTGTAATTACGAAGGAATAAGATGCTTAACATCCTAAGAAGATTAGGTAAGGTCGGTGTTTTCTATGAAGCTTTTCAAGGTAAACTAGTATGTTTAGTATGTCACATATGCACGTATTTAATAAGTCAATATTGACTGTAATAAAGTGCGAGAACGGGTTGGCCCAGGCGCACTACACCAGGCCCAGACTCGTGACATTCTATATTCATCAAGAAGTGCAAAACACCACTATCACAGGCCCTAAACATCGCTGGAGACGGAGCCTAGATACTGGCGCCATCCCTCACATACTTAAAACAGCGGAGATTGCGCAACATCACAAAAGAGGTAGTAAAGCAGATGCAATAAATATAGACCAATAGCCCTAACCTCACATATCATTAACCCTTTTTTATGTACCAAGAAGTATGGTTACAAATCACATAGAATCACATCTACATAACCCTGGACAAGACGGGTTCAGAAGAGGGCGCTCCTGCTTCTCACAGTTCACTATGACATGTCTAGATCACCATGACATGTCTAGGTCACCATGACATGTATAGATCACCATGACATGTATAGATCACCATGACATGTCTAGATCACCATGACATGTCTAGGTCACCATGACATGTCTAGGTCACCATGACATGTCTAGGTCACCATGACATGTCTAGGTCACCATGACATGTCTAGGTCACCATGACATGTCTAGGTCACCATGACATGTCTAGGTCACCATGACATGTATAGATCACCATGACATGTCTAGGTCACCATGACATGTATAGATCACCATGACATGTATAGATCACCATGACATGTATAGATCACCATGACATGTCTAGATCACCATGACATGTCTAGATCACCATGACATGTCTAGATCACCATGACATGTCTAGGTCACCATCACATGTCTAGATCACCATGACATGTCTAGGTCACCATGACATGTCTAGGTCACCATGACATGTCATAGTGATCTAGACATGTCTAGATCACTATGACAAGGTCTCAGGTGCCATAGAAGATAAGCAAAACGCTGATGTAATACACACAGAATTTGCAAAGGCTTTCGTTATTGGGCACAAAATGTGTGCATGAGGAATTACTGGCAAAGTATGGAGATGGATCTTCAACTTGCTAACGAACAGAACGCAGAGTGTAACAGTCAACACAGTCAAATCCGGATCATCTACTGTGAAACGTTCAGTCCCCCCCCCCCCTCCTAAAGGTACGGTGCTTGCTCCGGTACTTTTTCTCATCATAATATCAGACAGACAAGAATACAAACTACAGCACTGTATCATTTGCAGATGACATTAGGATCTTCATGCGAGTAGACAATATAGAAGACATGGCAAACCTACAATCTGAGATATATATATATATATGTGTGTATATCACGAAAATAAACACGTGATTAAGAATCTGACAATGTCAGACCACGGAGGAAAAATGAAACAGGAAATTTCCTTAAGTACTTTCGTATATTAAATACATCTTCAGAAGGTGACCTTCTGAAGATGTATTTAATATACGAAAGTACTTAAGGAAATTTCCTGTTTCATTTTTCCTCCGTGGTCTGACATTGTCATATATATATATATATATATATATATATATATATATATATATATATATATATATATATATATATATATATAATATATGTATATATATGTATATATATATATATATATATATATATATATATGTATATATATGTCGTACCTAGTAGCCAGAACGCACTTCTCAGCCTACTATGCAAGGCCTGATTTGCCTAATAAGCCAAGTTTTCATGAATTAATTGTTTTTCGGCAACCTAACCTACCTAACCTAACCTAACCTAACTTTTTTGGCTACCTAACCTAACCTAACCTATAAAGATAGGTTAGGTTAGGTTAGGTAGGGTTGGTTAGATTCGGTCATATATCTACGTTAATTTTAACTCCAATAAAAAAAAATTGACCTCATACATAATGAAATGGGTAGCTTTATCATTTCATCAGAAAAAAATTAGAGAAAATATATTAATTCAGGAAAACTTGGCTTATTAGGCAAATCGGGCCTTGCATAGTAGGCTGAGAAGTGCGTTCTGGCTACTAGGTACGACATATATATATATATATATATATATATATATATATATATATATATATATATATTATATATAACTGAAAACTCACACCCCAGAAGTGACTCGAACCCATACTCCCAGAAGCAACGCAACTGGTATGTACAAGACGCCTTAATCCACTTGACCATCACGACCGGACAAAATGAGGTGATAGCCGAGGCTATTTGAACCACCCCACCGCCGGCACTCGGATAGTAATCTTGGGCATAGCATTTTACCAAATCACCTCATTCTTTGGGGCACACGTGAGGAACACAAATGCGAACAAGCCTGAATGGTCCCCAGGACAATATGCAACTGAAAACTCACACCCCAGAAGTGACTCGAACCCATACTCCCAGAAGCAACGCAACTGGTATGTACAAGACGCCTTAATCCACTTGACCATCACGACCGGACAAAATGAGGTGATAGCCGAGGCTATTTGAACCACCCCACCGCCGGCACTCGGATAGTAATCTTGGGCATAGCATTTTACCAAATCACCTCATTCTTTGGGGCACACGTGAGGAACACAAATGCGAACAAGCCTGAATGGTCCCCAGGACAATATGCAACTGAAAACTCACACCCCAGGTGGGGTGGTTCAAATAGCCTCGGCTATCACCTCATTTTGTCCGGTCGTGATGGTCAAGTGGATTAAGGCGTCTTGTACATACCAGTTGCGTTGCTTCTGGGAGTATGGGTTCGAGTCACTTCTGGGGTGTGAGTTTTCAGTTGCATATTGTCCTGGGGACCATTCAGGCTTGTTCGCATTTGTGTTCCTCACGTGTGCCCCAAAGAATGAGGTGATTTGGTAAAATGCTATGCCCAAGATTACTATCCGAGTGCCGGCGGTGGGGTGGTTCAAATAGCCTCGGCTATCACCTCATTTTGTCCGGTCGTGATGGTCAAGTGGATTAAGGCGTCTTGTACATACCAGTTGCGTTGCTTCTGGGAGTATGGGTTCGAGTCACTTCTGGGGTGTGAGTTTTCAGTTGCATATTGTCCTGGGGACCATTCAGGCTTGTTCGCATTTGTGTTCCTCACGTGTGCCCCAAAGAATGAGGTGATTTGGTAAAATGCTATGCCCAAGATTACTATCCGAGTGCCGGCGGTGGGGTGGTTCAAATAGCCTCGGCTATCACCTCATTTTGTCCGGTCGTGATGGTCAAGTGGATTAAGGCGTCTTGTACATACCAGTTGCGTTGCTTCTGGGAGTATGGGTTCGAGTCACTTCTGGGGTGTGGGTTTTCAGTTGCATATTGTCCTGGGGACCATTCAGGCTTGTTCGCATTTGTGTTCCTCACGTGTGCCCCAAAGAATGAGGTGATTTGGTAAAATGCTATGCCCAAGATTACTATCCGAGTGCCGGCGGTGGGGTGGTTCAAATAGCCTCGGCTATCACCTCATTTTGTCCGGTCGTGATGGTCAAGTGGATTAAGGCGTCTTGTACATACCAGTTGCGTTGCTTCTGGGAGTATGGGTTCGAGTCACTTCTGGGGTGTGAGTTTTCAGTTGCATATTGTCCTGGGGACCATTCAGGCTTGTTCGCATATATTATATATATATATATATATATATATATATATATATATATATATATATATATATATATGTATATATATATATATATATATATATATATATATATTTATATATATATATATATATATCGTACCTAATAGCCAGAACGCACTTCTCGGCCTACTATGCAAAGCCCAATTTGCCTAACAGGGCGAGTGAGTTTCTTTATTTTCAAAATATTTTTTCCAACTGGTTTATTTGAAATATTATTATTATATTATATTAGGAACATAAATTATTGACTTAGTTATGTTAGTTTAGGTTAGATTAAGAAAGGTTAGGTAGAGTTGCTTAGGTTCGGTTATACATCTAATTAGTTTTAAGTCAAAATAGAAAGAACTTAACTCATACATAATGAAATGGATAGCTTTATCATTTCATAAGAAAACAAAATCGAAAAATATATAAATTCAGGAAAACTTGGCTTACTAGGCAAATCGGGCCTTGCATAGTAGGCCGAGAAGTGCGTTCTGGCTACTAGGTACGACATATATATATATATATATATATATATATATATATATATATATATATATATATATATATATATATATATATATATATATATATATATATATATAATATATGTACGAACTTCCAAAGGGTCATTCCTCTCAATGTTTGCTGATGATGCAAAAATTATGAGAAGAATCAAGACAGATGAAGATAGACAGAGACTACAGGATGACCTGGACAAACTGGTGGAATGGTCTAGAAAATGGCTTCTAAAGTTCAACTCTGGAAAGTGTAAATTAATGAAATTAGTCGAAAGGGGCAGAGGCGGAACACAAGGTACCATCTGGGAGGTGAAATCCTGCAAGGGTCAAATAGAGAGTGAGATCTGATGGTTGATATCACACCGAGCCTGTCCCCAGAGGCCCACATCAAAAGGATATCATCGGCGGCATATGCTAGGTTGGCCAACATAAGAACTGCCTTTAGAAACTTGTATAAGGAATCGTTCAGGACCCTGTATACCACTTATGTAAGGCCAATCCTGGAGTATGCAGCTCCAGCCTGGAGTCCATTCCTAGTTACATACAAGACAAAGTTAGAGAAGATTCAGAGGTATACCACCAGACTGGTCCCGGAACTGAGAGGTATGAGCTACGAGGAAAGGTTAAAGGAGCTGAACCTCACATCACAGGAAAACAGAAGAGTATGGGGAGACATGATAACCCCCTACAAAATTCTCAGGGTAATTGACAGGGTGGACAAAGACAAACTCTTCAGCACGGGTGGGACACGAACAAGGGGACACAGGTAGAAACTTAGTACCCAAGTGAGCCCAGAGACATTAGAAAGAATTTTTTCAGTGTCAGTAGTTAACAAATGTAATGCATTAAGTAGTGATGTGGTGGAGGCAGATTCCATACACAGTTTCAAATGTGGATTTGATAAGAGCCCAGTAGGCTTAGGAATCTGTACACCAGTGGATTGACAGTTGAGAGCCGGGTCCAAAGAGCCAGAACTCAACCCCCACAAGTACAACTAGGTGAGTACACACACGCACGCGCGTGCGAGTTCGCACATTCTTGTACAGCGACCAGCACACACAACGTTTCGGGCAAGTCCTTAATCCTAATTTTTCCTCTGAATACGGCCCGTCAAATCGTTTAACAACAAGGTACACATTTTACTGCTGGGTGGACATAGGCTATGGTTAAGGACTGGCGTCCAGTCAATCCTCCCCGGCCAGGATACGAACCCAGACCAAAGAGCTCGCAAAACGCCAGGCGAGTGTGTTACCACTGCGCCACAGGGACTGCATAATGTAAATCGGGTATAAATTGAGTCTTTCAATAGGCAACAGATAATAATATGATGTTTATTGAAAATAAGTTCCAGCTCCTGCGCTATGGTAAAAATTAAAGTATGAAAACGGAAACCACATTTAAAACAGATTCAAATCACACTATAGAACGAAAAAGCATTGTAAAGGATCTAGAAGTAATAAATATAAATAAATAAATAAATATGTTTATTCAGGTAAGGTACATACATACAAGTGACGTTACATTAATGGATTGATATATAGATAGAGCTAGTACATACAATGCCTAAAGCCACTATTACGCAATGCGTTTCGGGCAATCATGTCAGGAGACCTCACCTTTACAGAACACCATAAAGTAGCTGTCACGACTGCAAGAAAATAAGAGGTTGGATAACAAGGACCTGCCAAACAAGGGACGCCACACCAGTGATGATACTTTAAGACACTAGTGCTCTCTAGGGTGGAATATTGTTGCACTCAAACAGCCCCATTCAGAGCCGGATAGACTGTTGACCTAGAGAGCATGCAAAGATCCTTTACCGCTAGAATCCACTCTGTCATCTTAATTATTGGGACCGATTAAAAGTTCTAAATCTCTATTTTCTAGAGCGCAGGCGAGAAAGATAAATAATAATCTACACATGGAAGATATTAGAGGGACTAGTTCCAAATCTGCACACAGAAATAACATCTCATGAGACCAGAAGACATGGCAGGATGTGCAGAATATCCCAGTTGAAGAGCAGAGGTGCAACTGGTACTCTGAGAGAGAACTCTATCGACATCAGAGGCCCGAGACTGTTCAACACGCTTCCACTACACATAAGGGACATAACTGGCCGACCCCTCACAGTGTTCAAGAGAGAACTATCAACATCAGAGGCCCGAGACTGTTCAACACACTTCCACTACACATAAGGGACATAACTGGCCGACCCCTCACAGTGTTCAAGAGAGAACTATCAACATCAGAGGCCCGAGACTGTTCAACACGCTTCCACTACACATAAGGGGCATAACTGGCCGACCCCTCACAGTGTTCAAGAGAGAACTATCAACATCAGAGGCCCGAGACTGTTCAACACGCTTCCACTACACATAAGGGGCATAACTGGCCGACCCCTCACAGTGTTCAAGAGAGAACTATCAACATCAGAGGCCCGAGACTGTTCAACACGCTTCCACTACACATAAGGGACATAACTGGCCGACCCCTCACAGTGTTCAAGAGAGAACTATCAACACCAGAGGCCCGAGACTGTTCAACACGCTTCCACTACACATAAGGGACATAACTGGCCGACCCCTCACAGTGTTCAAGAGAGAACTATCAACATCAGAGGCCCGAGACTGTTCAACACGCTTCCTCTACACATAAGGGGCATAACTGGTCGACCCCTCACAGTGTTCAAGAGAGAACTATCAACACCAGAGGCCCGAGACTGTTCAACACGCTTCCACTACACATAAGGGACATAACTGGTCGACCCCTCACAGTGTTCAAGAGAGAACTATCAACATCAGAGGCCCGAGACTGTTCAACACGCTTCCACTACACATAAGGGGCATAACTGGCCGACCCCTCACAGTGTTCAAGAGAGAACTATCAACATCAGAGGCCCGAGACTGTTCAACACGCTTCCACTACACATAAGGGACATAACTGGTCGACCCCTCACAGTGTTCAAGAGAGAACTATCAACATCAGAGGCCCGAGACTGTTCAACACGCTTCCACTACACATAAGGGACATAACTGGCCGACCCCTCACAGTGTTCAAGAGAGAACTATCAACATCAGAGGCCCGAGACTGTTCAACACGCTTCCACTACACATAAGGGACATAACTGGTCGACCCCTCACAGTGTTCAAGAGAGAACTATCAACATCAGAGGCCCGAGACTGTTCAACACGCTTCCACTACACATAAGGGACATAACTGGCCGACCCCTCACAGTGTTCAAGAGAGAACTATCAACATCAGAGGCCTGAGACTGTTCAACACGCTTCCACTACACATAAGGGACATAACTGGCCGACCCCTCACAGTGTTCAAGAGAGAACTATCAACATCAGAGGCCCGAGACTGTTCAACACGCTTCCACTACACATAAGGGACATAACTGGTCGACCCCTCACAGTGTTCAAGAGAGAACTATCAACATCAGAGGCCCGAGACTGTTCAACGCGCTTCCACTACACATAAGGGACATAACTGGCCGACCCCTCACAGTGTTCAAGAGAGAACTATCAACATCAGAGGCCCGAGACTGTTCAACACGCTTCCACTACACATAAGGGACATAACTGGCCGACCCCTCACAGTGTTCAAGAGAGAACTATCAACATCAGAGGCCCGAGACTGTTCAACACGCTTCCACTACACATAAGGGACATAACTGGTCGACCCCTCACAGTGTTCAAGAGAGAACTATCAACATCAGAGGCCCGAGACTGTTCAACACGCTTCCACTACACATAAGGGACATAACTGGCCGACCCCTCACAGTGTTCAAGAGAGAACTATCAACATCAGAGGCCCGAGACTGTTCAACACGCTTCCACTACACGTAAGGGACATAACTGGTCGACCCCTCACAGTGTTCAAGAGAGAACTAGATAAGCACCTCCAAAGGATACCTGATCAACCAGGCTGTGACTCTCGTCAGGTTGCGAGCAGCCGCGTCCAACAGCTTCAATGACCAGACGATCAACCGGGAAGCCTGGTTGGAGATCGGGCCGCGGGGCTGTTGATCCCCGGAAGCTACATAAGGCAGACACAAGGTAGGTAGACCGTTCATATACTCCAAGGAAGGTACATTAATGCGAGTGTACCCATGTTAATTAGTACGGCGGAGGAGGCTTGGCGGGGGACGGGGGGGGGGCGCAGGGGGTGTAGCAGAGGGGAGGGGTGGCGGAGGGGGTGGGGTGTAGGTGAGGGGGAGAGGCAAGAGGGCATGTAGAGGGCATTTATTATTAATTATTATTATTATTATTATTATTACTATTATTATTATTATTATTATTTTCTACCACAGACGTGGCCAGACATTTACAATGCTAACCAGCATATATACATTTTCTTCTGTCCTCCATGGACAGGGTTAGAGAAGTGTTAAACATATAGTTCAAGGGTTTATTGAACACTCAACCACAGAAGGTGATTCGGTGCTTTTAAAATGCTAAGCTAACCTACATACGTAAATACATAGACAAGAGGGAGTAGTGGCTTGTGTTTATTTCCTACCCCCAGACCCGGCCATTCATGTACAGTGGTAGCCACCACACACACTGTCTTCTGGCCCCCAGACCCGGCCATTCATGTACAGTGGTAGCCACCACACACACTGTCTTCTGGCCCCCAGACCCGGCCATTCATGTACAGTGGTAGCCACCACACACACTGTCTTCTGGCCCCCAGACCCGGCCATTCATGTACAGTGGTAGCCACCACACACACTGTCTTCTGGCCCCCAGACCCGGCCATTCATGTACAGTGGTAGCCACCACACACACTGTCTTCTGGCCCCCAGACCCGGCCATTCATGTACAGTGGTAGCCACCACACACACTGTCTTCTGGCCCCCAGACCCGGCCATTCATGTACAGTGGTAGCCACCACACACACTGTCTTCTGGCCCCCAGACCCGGCCATTCATGTACAGTGGTAGCCACCACACACACTGTCTTCTGGCCCCCAGACCCGGCCATTCATGTACAGTGGTAGCCACCACCCACACTGTCTTCTGGCCCCCAGACCCGGCCATTCATGTACAGTGGTAGCCACCACACACACTGTCTTCTGGCCCCCAGACCCGGCCATTCATGTACAGTGGTAGCCACCACACACACTGTCTTCTGGCCCCCAGACCCGGCCATTCATGTACAGTGGTAGCCACCACACACACTGTCTTCTGGCCCCCAGACCCGGCCATTCATGTACAGTGGTAGCCACCACACACACTGTCTTCTGGCCCCCAGACCCGGCCATTCATGTACAGTGGTAGCCACCACCCACACTGTCTTCTGGCCCCCAGACCCGGCCATTCATGTACAGTGGTAGCCACCACACACACTGTCTTCTGGCCCCCAGACCCGGCCATTCATGTACAGTGGTAGCCACCACCCACACTGTCTTCTGGCCCCCAGACCCGGCCATTCATGTACAGTGGTAGCCACCACACACACTGTCTTCTGGCCCCCAGACCCGGCCATTCATGTACAGTGGTAGCCACCACACACACTGTCTTCTGCCCGCCCTGGGATGGCTTACACCTGTGTTACCTATCATGCAGTGTACCTTACCCTTGAGGTGCTTCCGGGGCTTAGTGTTCCCGCGGCCCGGTCGTCGACCAGGCCTCCTGGTTGCTGGACTCATCAACCAGGCTGTTAGACGCGGCTGCTCGCAGTCTGACGTATGTAATGACTTGTTGAGTACTCAACCACCCGTCATGAAGCTTTAACAGTGCTCACCAACACACACAATACGTACAATTATGTCTGTGCTACATACACATTAGAGATGTTCTCTTACATAGAGTGCAGTTGGTTATCGAGTGCTCAACCACAGGGAGTGATTAATGTGCGTCTACAAAGGTGTAGTGCAATTCTAATTAGTTTACACATAATGTGTACATACATTACGGGATGTATATATGTACATGTACACACAGGGAGTGGCAGCGGTCAGGCGGAAGTGGAGGAGGAGGTGGTGAGTGTGCGGTGAGGCGGAACACCTGTTGCCTCCAGCCCTCCCCCGCCCACCACCCGTGTGTGGTCCCCGGGGCCCGCCCACCACCCGTGTGTGGTCCCCGGGGCCCGCCCGCCACCCGTGTGTGGTCCCCGGGGCCCACCCACCACCTGTGTGGTCCCCGGCAAGTGTAGTCCTACCTTTCCCTTTCCCAAATCTCTGGGCGACCTCTGTAGTCACGATTGTGGAACTGGAGGGAGGGAGTCGTGCCTTGCTCGGGTGGTGGACCCCACATTCATCACTCCACATTATCATCACTACAACCATCACCACCCGGTGCCCCCCCCCCCATGTACAACCATCACCACCCGGTGCCCCCCCCCCCCATGTACAACCATCACCACCCGGTGCCCCCCCCCCCCATGTACAACCATCACCACCCGGTGCCCCCCCCCCCCATGTACAACCATCACCACCACCACACTCCTTCACCACCTTGCATCTTCATCGCACCAAAGTTAAGAGAACGGAGACACTAAGAGAGGAGTGTGAGTGACAGGTAGTCCGTATAATATGCTGGAGGAAGTCATCTGGTTGCACGGGAGACATCTCCCGTCACGCAGGGTGCAGTCGCACCTCCACAGATGGCTCAAAAGGGCCATCACTTACGGGCTATTCATGCCCGTGCCACCTTTTGGGTGGCTTAATCTTCATCAATCATCTGGTTTACAACAGCGCATCACCCACAGATCACAAACTGTCACACAAACCCACCATAGAGTCAGAGGGAAAAAGACAGGCTTGAGAAAGCTGATAGAGTACTCTAAGAATGACACCGAAATACACGAAGACTACGACCACCTGAACTGTGTCTTCCTAAATGATCAAAACGCCTTACATCGTGAAGGACTGATATACAAAATCGAGAAACCTGCTGCAATACACAAGACAACACTGAGGATAATAAGAGTAGCTGTAGGAGGCGTTGTCGAGGACCGGGCCGCGGGGACGTTGGGCCATGTAATTATCGCAAGGTAACCAGCTGAGAGAGAGAGAGAAACCCTCGGGTGAAACAGTTAAGAGAGGTTGTGGTGTCGGGTAGAAGAGATGACACGACTCACTACCACCACCACACCTGTGAATGACTTACAGGAGGGAGTGGGCCTCGTGCGTGGCAATGTTTACACTCACACAACACTAATAAGCAATATAAACAGTGAGCAGGGCGGCAGGTTACACCATGACCCTGACACACTCCACCAATCACCACACAAATGGTCCCTAGAGGTCAACTACAACAAATGGGGGGAAAAGAGAATACGAAAATGGGAAGGAGAAATAGACCAGGATACACCATGAGGAGTGGACCGTCTAAGACGGAATCTGAAAGACGGAAATATTGAGGCGTGGGTATACCGTCAACCCCATCACTACAGACACACGCTAATACTGTATGCAGGAGAGGGGGAAACCTCATAAACAATAAATCTCAATATAAAACCCCTAAATAAACACTCGACAGAATATATAGAGCCTATGTAAAACCATTATTACACATGGGGCCTCGTAGCCTGGTGGATAGCGCGCAGGACTCGTGATTCTGTGGCGCGGGTTCGATTCCCGCACGAGGCAGAAACAAATGGGCAAAGTTTCTTTCACCCTGAATGCCCCTGTTACCTAGCAGTAAATAGGTACCTGGGTGTTAGTCAGCTGTCACGGGCTACTTCCTGGGGGTGGAGGCCTGGTCGAGGACTGGGCCGCGGGGACACTAAAAAAAGCCCCGAAATCATCTCAAGATAACCTCAATCAAGATGGAGCAAAATGTTACTTTTTGTTATTGTCGAGAGGTTAGCAAGATCAGTGGCAGAACTAAGGCGACGAGGTTAGGAAGATTGGTAAGACCACAACAATAACCTTTCAACCCTAAAGAGATAGGGTTGATAAATAGGGTGACCTATTAGACAGGAGGTTTAATATCCATCGTCCCAATTTGCCGCATATTACAATTATCAAACTCCATTAATGCAACAACTCGTTTCTTTCTCATAAAACTGATTTGATCGTTCAAAGTGTTTAATACCGTGAAACGTTTGTGCGAGCTGTGTACAGTGTTTCATCCTTGCTGACGTCTCCGAGGAGCACTGCTTATTAATATCTGCCAGTGTAAGTGCTCTGGTAGGCACTTGTTGCTATGTGCCTACTGGTATTGCTATCTTGGCATCTACGGTATAAAACTGGTATCTTACCAGTTTCTCTCCATTACACACTGATCGGCCGCTACTGGCAATTTGTATTTCTTCATACGTATGGAGTTCCTGCAGTCAAGACCTGGATCAGTGCATAGGCATGTTGTCTGTTCCCCCGCCAGTGTTGTGTGGGTTAATATCCGTTGTGGTGCCGGAGTTGTGCATGTCTATGCCACAGTTGGCTCAAGAAGATGTCACGCCCCAACCCGTTCTCGCAAATTCGTAAAGTCAATATTGACTTATTAAATAAGTGCATAGGTGACATACTAAACATAATAGATACCCTTAAAAAGCTTCATAGAAAACACCGACCTTACCTAACCTTGTTAGTATCTTAAGATAAGCATCTTATTGCTTCGTAATTACAATTATTACTTAACCTATACCTATAATAGGTTAAGTAACAGTTGTAATTACGAAGCTATAAGATGCTTATCTTAAGATACTAACAAGGTTAGGTAAGGTCGGTGTTTTCTATGAAGCTTTTTAAGGGTATATATTATGTTTAGTATGTCACCTATGCACTTATTTAATAAGTCAATATTGACTTTACGAATTTGCGAGAACGGGTTGCACGCCCATAACACCTTTACGCAGTCTCTGCTTCAACACTTTTCAACTCTTCTATAATAATAATAATAATAATAATAATAATAATAATAATAATTTTATTTAGTAACAGTACATATATAGTGGCAGCGTTACAGTACAAACATTGTTATATTTAAAGATAAGAGGCAGTACATACACTACCTAAAGCCACCAGTAAGAATAGCGTTTAGGGCAAGAGGACTTCTTTCACGTTTGAATTAATATCTTGGTCATCCTGGATATAAAACGGTTCGAAATATTGCACCAATACTGATGGAAGTCTTAGATTTTCATTCTATATATATACGGGAAAAGGTATTCTGTAATTACTGTACTGCTCCTCTGAAGTTCAGTTGTGGTAGTTAAGATATTGGTGACTACGTCAGTACTTCAATTACCCATTTTCCCTTGACGTATCTTGTGCGTTGTCTGATAGGCTACGGGGAAGGGGAGGAACTATTAGGGGAAAGTCCCAACCCATTACGACTATATAGCACTGGGAAGGGGTCAGGATTAGGATTTGGGATGGGACGGTGGGAAGGAATGGTGCCCAACCACTTGGACAGTTGGGGATTGAACGCCGACCTGCATGAAGCGAGACCGTCGCTCTACCGTCCAGTCCAAATGGCTCCGGGGGAACATATTTCTAATAGTGATGAAAACCTTTCTAATTCTCAGCTTGTTTCGTCAGTCGGTACCTTCAGCGAGGAAAATGAATATACTGAATTGTTGATCACGATTCTTATTTATGCAGTATTACGTGTATATATGAACTTATATATAGGTTGTGATCCGAGTATGATACTCGAATCATCTTAGGTTGTGATCCAAGATAATAATATCCAGGGGCCAGATTCACGAAGCAGTTACGCAAGCACGTACGAACGTGTACATCTTTCCTCAATCTTTGACGGCTTTGGTTACATTTATTAAACAGTTTACAAGCATGAAAACTTGCCAATCAACTGTTGTTATTGTTATAAACAGCCTCCTGGTGCTTCGGAGCTCATTAACTGTTTAATAATTGTAAACAAAGCCGCCAAAGATTGAGGAAAGATGTACAGGTTCGTAAGTGTTCGCGTAACTTCTTCGTGAATCTGGCCCCTGGATTCTTTCTTGGCGATGACCAGGTGGAGTGTGTTACTCCTCCAAGATGGCCCCGTTACCTCTTGGTGAACCACAACCTCTCACACATGTATTGTCTTACTTCCCGTTCGGTTTATGTTCCCTCCCCCCCCCCACCCCACCCCACCCCCCCCTCCTCACACCCCCCCCTACCCACCCCACACAGCCGAGCTAGACACGGGGGCCAAGCGCCCGGTGGTGCAGCAAGTACCCCAAACAATGGGATGACCTAATAAGCAAAATCCAAGTCGACTACAGAAACCCAGGAAAGTTCTGGAAAAAAAAAAGTAAAAACCCAGATG
>NC_091221.1:2643809-2843809 GCF_040958095.1 Procambarus clarkii | reverse complement strand
AGATTCTTGGAGGATGACTCACTTTACATATATATATCTTGAACATTGCTTAAATTTTGATACTTAGTATGTGAAATATAATTGAATTTATTATTTAAATTGCCTTTAACTGTGTCCCCTAGAGTTGAGTTGAGGTGAGAAAGCCTCTGTGATTACTGGTTTCATGATTTAATGAGTACATGATAAAGATGGGACATACTAATAATGACCTCTTGATAACATCTTTTGTGAATATTGTGATACAGACAAGTTCCATTCCTTGTCTTGTATGTAATGGTCTTGAATGGATGGTGGCAGCATTTCTTCTTCTACTATTTACTCTTCTACTTCTACCTATCTACTCCTCTCCCTCCACCCCTCTCTAAACTCTCAGTTTCAACTAATGACCCTCCTCGCTCCTCCCACCTCTCTACCTCTCACCCCAAACCTTCACTAATTACTGCACAAGTCATCTCTTTCCTTTCGTGTCTCTTATACGTTTGTGGCAGTGAAATGTGTTCTAGAGTTCTCTCTAGAGTTTCGGGTAGCTGATCAATTTACGGCGCCTTGTAGTCTTAGCACCTAGGTAGTCAAATACCTAGGTTACAAGGTGTTGAACCAGAGAGGTTGCCTTAGGAACTACCTGGAGGTGCTCTAGAATAGTTAGCTAACTGGGGACGGGATAACGGACTAGAGAGAGCTGTTTCCCCCGGCCTCGTTAGTTAACTGGGGGGTGGAATAATGGACAAGATAGAGCTATTTCCCCCCCCCCCCCCGTTACACCTCCCTCCACCACACCGTCACTCTCCCTCCCTCCCTCCCTCCACCACACCGTCACTCTCCCTCCCTCCCTCCACCACACCGCCCCTCTCCCTCCCTCCGCCACTCTCCCTCCCTCCCTCCACCACACCGCCCCTCTCCCTCCCTCCACTCTCCCACGCAGCAGGAGGGGGGGCGGCCGGAGTATTAGAGGGGCAAACACATTCTTCCAAAAATCATTTAGCGTGGAAACATTGTAGGCCTATTCATATTGAACAAATGGTAGAGGCCGACGGGCGGGCATTATACACGAGTTACAGTAACGTGTTCCCTGAGACAGGGAACAGTGTTCCGCGGAACACTGAACACGACCAAGTGGGTAGTATCCAGTCACCAAGGGTTGGGGGGGGGGGTGTTGCCCGTTGAACCTCATGGACTACTACTTGTTTTAGTCTTAGCTACACACAAGTAAATGTCTATGTAGCACGGACTATGGTGACCCCGTAACTCATCGACTTGTACGAGTCTGTGAAATATAAGAGAAGGCGCCTCGATTCCTTCATTCATAATGATGTACTGCCCGAAATCTTAGCGAAGTATCCAAAATTTGCTTACTGTAGGTAATGCATGCACATGACTGTAAAGCTGCCGCCCAGTTGGGTGGGTGTGGAGCACATGACTGTAAAGCTGCCGCCCAGTTGGGTGGGTGTGGAGCACATGACTGTAAAGCTGCCGCCCAGTTGGGTGGGTGTGGAGCACATGACTGTAAAGCTGCCGCCCAGTTGGCTGGGTGTGGAGCAAGACTAGTAACTGTGTGACTCACCATAGATGTAAAGTGCCTTGTACAGTGACTGTTGTGAGCCTCTTGTTGATCACTTGTGACACAAAAGATTATTGATGTGTGTATTTGTGTGGGTGATTAAATATGTATGTGTATGTTTATTTGTACACAAATGTATATGTACATGTATGCATGAGTATGTGTACATGTATATATAACATTAATAATTTTGTAACTAACGTCAAAAGATTGTTATTTGCTTAGCTAAACGAACTAGAGGAATTATGTGCATCTAATCCTTTACACCACCGCCCACGGGATGGGTATGGGGTGCATAATAAAGAAATTGAATTGATTCCACCTTCTTAAGACTCTCGCCTTAAGATAATTTCCCCCTTTAAACATAAGATTCAACAATATGGAGCAGCAACAGGAGGAACTAGTTGATTAAGAGGTTACCTGACGAACGGGAAACTGAGGGTCATTGTGAGAGCAAATATTTAGGTGGACAAATTTTGTAAGAAATGTCCGGCATGGTCTGACAGGGGCCCTGACAGCTGAGTGGACAGCGCTCGGGATTCGTAGACCCAAGGTTCCGAGTTCGATCCCCGGCGGAGGCAGAATAAATAGTTTCTTTCACCCTGATGCTCCTGATTACCTAGCAGTAAAATAGGTACTTGAGAGTTAGAGAGCTGGCACGGGCTGCTTCCTGGGGATGTGTAACAAAAAGGATGCCTGGTCGAGGACCGGGCCGCGGGGACGCCAAGCCCCGAAATCATGTCATCATAACGTGAAGACAGTTGTCTCGTGAGAGACAGCCTGAGTGAGGGTCAACATACGGTGGTCAACTGATAACAGCTAAACCAACACCTAAACATGCGGCCGTTGTTCACACACAGTTACATCTGCCGGCACTCAACTCTAGTCATGTAAGGTGGTCTGGGAAAGGAGCAAGTGGAAGAGAGTAGAGGGGACGGGAGAGTAGAGGGGACGGGAGAGTAGAGGGGACGGGAGAGTAGAGGGGACGGGAGAGTAGAGGGGACGGGAGAGTAGAGGGGACGGGAGAGTAGAGGGGACGGGAGAGTAGAGGGGACGGGAGAGTAGAGGGGACGGGAGAGTAGAGGGGACGGGAGAGTAGAGGGGACGGGAGAGTAGAGGGGACGGGAGAGTAGAGGGGACGGGAGAGTAGAGGGGACAGCACAATAGGTGGGAGTGGGGTGGAGGGTACAAGTTACTCTTGAGAGAATACGGTGGCAGCGTATTAATTAGTAGAGTATTAACAAGGTGGAAGAGGGCCACCATCACCACACTAGACACCATGAGCCAACACAACGTGTGTTGCCCCAGGCTCAGAGAGTACTACTGGCACAGTACACACTACATCTACCTACACATCCAACATGTAACTCATTTTGTATGTATCAACTTTTACCCGAATAAACATTATTATTACTATTACAAAACACACACTTGGCAGTCTCCGTGGGGTAGTGGCAACACACTCGCTTGACACTTTGCGAGCACTTTGGCCTAGGTTCGTATCCTGGCCGGGGAGGATTGACGGGGCGCCAACCCTTAACTGTAGCCTCTCTTCACCCGGCAGTAATATGGGTACCTGGTTGTTAAACGATTTGGCGGGTCATATTCTGGGATTATTATATTAATATAAAGATTAAGGACCTGCCCCAAACACTACCCGTGCTAGTGGCTGTACAGGAGTAACAACACTTGTATATATAAATACATAACAATAAAATAATATAATAGGAAGAGACGAGTTGTGGCACAAGACGAGACCATTGGTACAGTTGAGGCACCTTACCCCACCTGGGTAACCACTCAGAGGGTAGTTATGCCCGTAACACACTAAATGTGCAACCCGTCTCGCACTTGCTTACAGTCAATATTGGCTTATTTAATAAGTGCATATGTGACATACTAATTGATTGTGAATATTTTAGTTTACCTTGAAAAGCTTCATAGAAAACACCGACCTTACCTAACCTTCTTAGTATGTTAAGATAAGCATCTTATTGCTTAATTACAATTATTACTTAACCTATACCGTTGATAGGTTAAGTAATAATTGTAATTAAGTAATAATTAAGATAAGCAATAAGATGCTTATCTTAACATACTAAGAAGGTTAGGTAAGGTCGGTGTTTTCTATGAAGCTTTTCAAGGTAAACTAAAATATTCACAATTAGTATGTCACATATGCACTTATTAAATAATAGGTTGTTTTCCTTGAGGCAGGAGAGCCGCTGGCCTCCACCACCCAGACACCCTGGAGGGTGGTGCTGGAGGACGCCTGAGGCTGTAGTCCCCCCCCACTACAACACAATACATCTCCCCCCCCCCCGGGCCCCCCTACACCTCCCACAATATTGGCCACAATCACCTCTCCAAAATTACGACCAACATTTTCCACCGCACTCCAATAACTTCCATTTACTATGGTTTATGTCCAAAAATTTGTCACCTTCAAAATAAAGTTTGTATCGGGAATATGACTAAGCGATATATATATAGTGCGTGTCTCTTATGTGGCGTGGGCCCTCTTGGCCAACGGGCCTCGCCCCACACACACACACACACACACACACACACACACACACACACACACCACACACACACACACACACACACACCACACACACACACACACACCACACACACACACACACACACACACACACACACACACACACACACACACACACACACACACACACACACACCACACACACCACACACACACACACACACACACACAATGGGAGCCGGTCGGCCGAGCGGACAGCACGCTGGACTTGTGATCCTGTGGTCCCGGGTTCGATCCCAGGCGCCGGCGAGAAACAATGGGCAGAGTTTCTTTCACCCTATGCCCCTGTTACCTAGCAGTAAAATAGGTATCTGGGTGTTAGTCAGCTGTCACGGGCTGCTTCCTGGGGGTGGAGGCCTGGTCGAGGACCGGGCCGCGGGGACACTAAAAAGCCCCGAAATCATCTCAAGATAACCTCAAGATGGGTGTCTGTGTGTGTTGTTGTCGATTGTTGTTGATTGTTATTGTTATAAACAGCCTCCTGGTGCTTCGGAGCTCATTAACTGTTTAATAATTGTAAACAAAGCCACCAAAGATTGAGAAAAGATATACAGCTTCATAAGTGTTTGCGTAACTGCTTCGTGAATCTGGCCCCATATTCAAGAACAACTTGAAGATTGTGGGAGGTGAGGAAGGAAGCAAGAATGCAATATTTAAGAACAAATCCCCTGGAGCCATGTGTGCCAACATGACTAACAATTCAAGGAGAAATGGTCCCAGTGACCACTCTGTGTACTGGCTCTGCAAAAAGGATGATGTAACTTTCTTTGAAATTGATGGAAATCCTGGATAAAACTCCCGCCGAAAACAGAGAATTACTAATTAATGCCTGCATAGCAATTTCTAATGTCTTCAAACAAACTGTACATGACACCAAGGTACAACCAGCTGTGGCACAGAGCTCGGTGGCAGCGGCGCCTGAGCAGGGCGCGGAGTCGGGGATGCCTGAGCAGGGCACGGAGTCGGGGACCCCTGAGCAGTGCACGGTGTCACAGGCACCGGAGCAGAGCGCGGTGTCACAGGCACCGGAGCAGAGCGCGGTGTCACAGGCCCCGGAGCAGAGCACAGTGTCACAGGCACCGGAGCAGGGCACAGTGTCACAGGCACCGGAGCAGGGCACAGTGTCGGGGGCGCCGCAGCAGAGTGCGGTCCCTGGCAGAGGGAAACAAACAAAACAAGGCCCCAAAATCTGTTGGTATTACAGATGGGCAACCTGTAAGCATGGGGAATCGGGAAGAATAAATGGAACATGTACACACGATCACCCTAGAAAGTGCAGAAACCTCCTCAATACAGGTAAATGTACCAAAAACTGTGAATTCTTTCACCCAGAAATTTGCAAGAACTCTTTGGACAGGAAAGAGTGCTTCAATGCTGAATGCCCAGCTTTTCATATAAGAGGTACCAGGCGAATAAAACCGACAGACTACCACTATGAAAACAGCCACTACTCCATCAACCGGGATAATTTTTTAGCAAGAGGAGGAGGAGAAGAATGGCTAAAAATGACCAGACTCTACCACCAACTCGGTCAAATGCTAGAGAGGCCGCAAACACAATGGCCTCCTTACCAGAGCCTCAGATATTAACACCAATTAAAGCATCCAGCACTTCCACTAACACGATAACATCATTTATATTTGCCAACATCCAGGGTATAAAAACACGCAAATCCAACAAAGTTCGCTTTATAGATGGTCTCCTACATGAGGCAAATGCAGTGTTTGCAGCCCTAACGGAAACTCACACCAAGGACTACCTTGATGGTGAAATATGGATCTCAGAATACAATCTCTTCAGATGTGACAGGAAACACCGGCTTCAGGGTGGGGTCAGCCTCTACATCAAGGACACATTCATCTGTACTGAGCTGCTAAACACCTCAAATGATATGGTGGAAGTGCTGATAGTCAAAATAGAGATCCTAAATGTAGTTGTTGTCCTTGTATATAAGTCACTGGAGGCAAACCCTCAGCAGTTTAAAGACCAACTAATGAAAATAGAGCACTGCTTGGAAAACCTCACAAATCCAGCTCCGAACATCATCCTGCTTGGGGACTTCAACCTACGGCACCTGAAATGGAAGCACCTGGCTAATACAGTAATATCAGAAAGAATACCAGGATGTAGCCAAAATGAACAGGCACATGCAAATGACCTGCTACGGATGTGCGATAGGTTTGCCTTAAACCAGCAAATAGTAGAACCAACTAGGAAGGAGAACACGCTGGACCTCATTTTCACCAATAATGATGAGTTGATCGGGAACATAATGATTACAAATACCTGTTACTCAGATCACAACTTAATTGAAGTTCTGACACCCATGGGGAATGGACCTTCAAAACCAGTCCAGATTCCCGGTGGAGGAGATTTCAGCAAATTCAACTTCAATAATAAACGGATAAACTGGGAGCAAATAAACCAGGACTTCACAGAAATAAACTGGGAAGAACAGCTAGGAAATGCAAACCTGAACCAGTGCCTGGAAAAAATAAGCTCAGTAGCACTAGAAATATGTTCAAACCGCATACCTCTAAGAAAAAAGAGAAAGAGATGCAGATTGGAACTGGAACGTCGTTCCCTATATAGGCGAAGAAAACGAATCGCGGAACAACTTGAGAGTCGCACCCTATCTCAAGAACGGCGAAGAAGGTTAGGTAGAGAAATAGAAACAATTGAACTCAAACTACAAGAATCATACAAAACCCAGGAGAGGCAGAGAGAGCAAAAGGCCATCAGTGAAATAGAGAGAAATCCGAAATATTTTTTCTCCTATGCAAAATCAAGATCAAAAACCACATCTAGTATCGGGCCCCTGCGAAAGGGAGATGGAACTTTCACCGATGACAACAAAGAAATGAGCGAGTTACTGAGGAAGCAGTACGACTCTGTTTTCAGCGAGCCATTAAATGCACTAAAGATTGATAACCCAAATGAATTTTTCATGGATATGATACCAACATCAAATCACATATCAGACGTCGCCCTATCCCCACTAGATTTTGAAGAAGCCATAAACAGTATGCCTATGCACTCTGCACCAGGCCCGGATTCTTGGAACTCCATATTCACCAAGAACTGTAAAAAACCACTATCGCAGGCCCTTCACATTCTGTGGAGACAAAGCCTAGATACTGGCGTTATCCCTGACATACTAAAAACAGCAGAGATAGCACCACTCCATAAAGGAGGAAATAAGGCAGAGGCAAAAAATTACAGACCGATAGCACTAACATCGCACATCATAAAAATTTTTGAGTGTGTGTGTCACGAATCTTATTACGATTCTGCCAATTCACCCGAACCTCGTATTATGTTATTGTTTTCTCTACGTAAATATTGCTGTCAGTTGTATAAGATTTGTGTATATAGATATATACATTATATATATATATATAACGTAGATAGCTGGGTAGTGTGTGTGTAAGGTTTGTTGTGGTGGTGGATGTCACGTGAAATTAGCCGTGTGGGCGGTTGACAATATTTGGGAATGGCCAGGGCGAGTGTTGGCAAATCAATTGCCTATAGTTTTATATTTATTTATTCCCATATTTGGTAGCCGTAATATTTCAAGGAATGTGAGACCGGTAATTACAACTCTTAGTTAATAATGTTGGAGTTAGGGCTGACCTTTGTAAATAGAATGTTCACAATGTTCATGCGAACGTTAATTGGTGTTTGGGTAGACGGTTAGTCGACGTTGGGCCTGCGGACCACGTCCTGGGCAGTAGAGTGGCGGCTGCGGTCGAGTGAAGTTGTGTTTAAGCTAAGTTCTTGGTTTTTGTTATTTTAAGCCCATATAAATATTAATTTATCTGGATAGACGATATTAGTGTATTTATGGCTTACTCCATATTCTGGTGATAGTGCTCAGGTCTCAAATAATTACTTGCATTCTATACTATTACATGCTGATAAATATTTCTGGCTACTATTTATTTAATGGTTGTTAAGTTGTCACCCTTAGCAAAATATATTGTTCTCCCGTTCTTATACAGTGATTAATTATACCCCAAGACACCTATTGGCATGGCAGACTTTTATTGGTTCTTTACACTGTGGGGAGAAGAACAGTATTTAGTCTCAAGGGTCGTGACAACAACACAGGCTACACAACACACCGCCAGACCCACACAACACAACACAGGCTACACAACACACCGCCAGACCCACACAACACAACACAGGCTACACAACACACCGCCAGACCCACACAACACAGGCTACACAACACACCGCCAGACCCACACAACACAACACAGGCTACACAACACACCGCCAGACCCACACAACACAACACAGGCTACACAACACACCGCCAGACCCACACAACACAACACAGGCTACACAACACACCGCCAGACCCACACAACACACCGTCAGACCCACACAACACAGGCTACACAACACACCGCCAGACCCACACAACACAACACAGGCTACACAACACACCGCCAGACCCACACAACACAACACAGGCTACACAACACACCGTCAGACCCACACAACACAACACAGGCTACACAACACACCGCCAGACCCACACAACACAACACAGGATACACAACACACCGCCAGACCCACACAACACACCACAGGCTACACAACACACCGCCAGACCCACACAACACACCGTCAGACCCACACAACACACCACAGGCTACACAACACACCGCCAGACCCACACATCACACCGTCAGACCCACACAACACAACACAGGCTACACAACACACCGCCAGACCAACACAACACAACACAGGCTACACAACACACCGCCAGACCCACACAACACAACACAGGCTACACAACACACCGCCAGACCCACACAACACACCGCCAGACCAACACAACACAACACAGGCTACACAACACACCGCCAGACCCACACAACACAGGCTACACAACACACCGCCAGACCCACACAACACACCGCCAGACCAACACAACACAGGCTACACAACACACCGCCAGACCCACACAACACACCGCCAGACCAACACAACACAGGCTACACAACACACCGCCAGACCCACACAACACAACACAGGCTACACAACACACCGCCAGACCCACACAACACAACACAGGCTACACAACACACCGCCAGACCCACACAACACAGGCTACACAACACACCGCCAGACCCACACAACACAACACAGGCTACACAACACACCGCCAGACCCACACAACACAACACAGGCTACACAACACACCGCCAGACCCACACAACACAGGCTACACAACACACTGCCAGACCCACACAACACAACACAGGCTACACAACACACCGCCAGACCCACACAACACAACACAGGCTACACAACACACCGCCAGACCCACACAACACAGGCTACACAACACACCGCCAGACCCACACAACACAACACAGGCTACACAACACACCGCCAGACCCACACAACACAACACAGGCTACACAACACACCGCCAGACCCACACAACACAGGCTACACAACACACCGCCAGACCCACACAGCACAGGCTACACAACACACCGCCAGACCCACACAACACAGGCTACACAACACACCGCCAGACCCACACAACACAGGCTACACAACACACCGCCAGACCCACACAGTACAGGCTACACAACACACCGCCAGACCCACACAACACAGGCTACACAACACACCGCCAGACCCACACAACACAGGCTACACAACACACCGCCAGACCCACACAACACAGGCTACACAACACACCGCCAGACCCACACAACACAGGCTACACAACACACCGCCAGACCCACACAACACACCGCCAGACCCACACAACACACCGTCAGACCCACACAACACAACACACCGCCAGACCCACACAACACACCGTCAGACCCACACAACACAGGCTACACAACACACCGCCAGACCCACACAACACAACACAGGCTACACAACACACCGCCAGACCCACACAACACAACACAGGCTACACAACACACCGTCAGACCCACACAACACAACACAGGCTACACAACACACCGCCAGACCCACACAACACAACACAGGATACACAACACACCGCCAGACCCACACAACACAACACAGGCTACACAACACACCGCCAGACCCACACAACACACCACAGGCTACACAACACACCGCCAGACCCACACAACACACCGTCAGACCCACACAACACACCACAGGCTACACAACACACCGCCAGACCCACACATCACACCGTCAGACCCACACAACACAACACAGGCTACACAACACACCGCCAGACCAACACAACACAACACAGGCTACACAACACACCGCCAGACCCACACAACACAACACAGGCTACACAACACACCGCCAGACCCACACAACACACCGCCAGACCAACACAACACAACACAGGCTACACAACACACCGCCAGACCCACACAACACAGGCTACACAACACACCGCCAGACCCACACAACACACCGCCAGACCAACACAACACAACACAGGCTACACAACACACCGCCAGACCCACACAACACAGGCTACACAACACACCGCCAGACCCACACAACACAACACAGGCTACACAACACACCGCCAGACCCACACAACACAGGCTACACAACACACCGTCAGACCCACACAACACAACACACCGCCAGACCCACACAACACAACACAGGATACACAACACACCGCCAGACCCACACAACACAACACAGGATACACAACACACCGCCAGACCCACAGAACACAACACAGGCTACACAACACACCGCCAGACCCACACAACACACCACAGGCTACACAACACACCGCCAGACCCACACAACACACCGTCAGACCCACACAACACACCACAGGCTACACAACACACCGCCAGACCCACACATCACACCGTCAGACCCACACAACACAACACAGGCTACACAACACACCGCCAGACCAACACAACACAGGCTACACAACACACCGCCAGACCCACACAACACAACACAGGCTACACAACACACCGCCAGACCCACACAACACAACAGGCTACACAACACACCGCCAGACCCACACAACACAGGCTACACAACACACCGCCAGACCCACACAACACAACACAGGCTACACAACACACCGCCAGACCCACACATCACAACACAGGCTACACAACACACCGCCAGACCCACACAACACAACAGGCTACACAACACACCGCCAGACCCACACAACACAGGCTACACAACACACCGCCAGACCCACACAACACAACACAGGCTACACAACACACCGCCAGACCCACACATCACAACACTAATATCCCACAACCATAGTGGAAACAAAAGAGCATCAGTTCCAGGTATTTCATAATCCAAACATTTTATGGACTGGTCGAATTTATAAACAAATATATTCAGGCCGCGGAGGGTATTAATACTTATACTGAATTGCTGCGGCTCAGTCATATAACCTGCTCGTATATCGCCTCTAAGGGGGCCTCCGGACCCCTTCCCAGCGCTATATAGTCCTAATGGCTTGCTGCTTTCCCAAGATAATTCCCTTATCCTACGGGCCGCTCCAAGCAACAGCCTGTTGGACCAAGCTCTCACAAGTCAAGCCTGGCCTCGGGCCGGGCTTGGGGAGTAGAACAACTCCCAGAACCCCATCAACCAGGTATATGTGGGCCTGCGGGACGCTCCAAGCAACAGCCTGGTGGACCAAACTCTCACAAGTCAAGCCTGGCCTCGGGCCGGGTTTGGGGAGTAGAACAACTCCCAGAACCCCATCAACCGGGAACAACACGGCAACAAACCCCGGATGAGGCAGGATATAGGAGGCAGTATGATAGGCACGGGTATTACTACCGGTGCTGGGGCCGGCAGGGGCACCATCAACACGGCCAAAACACACCTAGTTTCCCTCCACTCCATTTCTACACAAAAATGCGAATTAAAATGCAGGTAGCCTGGTAGAGGTGTGCTACTAGTGGCAATACCAGTACCGGTACCAGGCCACCACGCCTGGACCGGTACCTGGTGTGTGTATACCTGTACCAGGCTACCACACTACAGTACACTCCCATCATTACCCACACTACTCATCCCAGAGGGGATGTGAGACCTGAAATCATCGCAAGGTATACTCCCCTACCATTACAACACAATAATACAAACTAACCTGCAAATTATATATATATTATATATATATATATATATATATATATATATATATATATATATATATATATATGTTGTACCTAGTAGCCAGAACGTCGTACTCAGCCTACTATGCAGGGCGCGATTTGCCTAATAAGCCAAGTTATCCTGAATTTATATATTTTTCAATGTATTTTTCTTATGAAATGATAAAGGTATCCATTTCAGTATGCATGAGTTAATTTTCTTAAATTTGAGTTAAAACTAACGTAGATATATGACCAAACCTAACCAACCTAAACTAACACAAGTCAATAATGTATGTTCTTAATATAATATATTAATAAAAATTCAAATAAACTAATTGGAAGCAATTTACTGAAAAAAGAAAATCACTCGGCCTATTAGGCAAATCGGGTCTTGCATAGTAGGCCGAGAAGTGCGTTCTGGCTACTAGGTACGACATATATATATATATATATATATATATATATATATATATATATATATATATATATATATATATATATATATATATATATATATATATACACACAGTACATAAAATGTCCTGTATGTTTCCAGGTTAATTTGAATTATGACCTTGCCAGCACACGATAACAAAAACAATTAATTCTACGAAAATTGGGACAAGTGATGTGTTGAGGCGCAGGTGTAAGGGGGGTGGAAGGGGTATGGGGAGATGTTGAGGGGGAGAAGGGGTTTCAAGGGGGGGAGATGGTGTGGAGCGGGGGGGGGGAGTGGTAGAAGGGGGGGAGGGGTAGAAGGGGGGTGTGGAGGGGTATTGTCAAATCGTGATAAAAAGAAAAGTACCTTTAAATCCTCTGATATTGACAAACTTTGCTAGGATGGCAGAGGATGGGAGCTAACACACACCAACCCGTTCTCGAGGTGAGGTCGGTGTTTTCTATGAAGCTTTTCAAGGTAAACTAAAATATTCACAATCAATTAGTATGTCACATATGCACTTATTAAATAAGCCAATATTTACTGTAAGCAAGTGCGAGAACGGGTTGCAGACACACCCAATTTGAGTGCTCGGTGATGCTCGGTATTCACACAGCAGCAGCAGCAGCGTTGCCATTGTGAAAAAGGCAAAATAAATCTTGCTTACAAGGTCCAAAACGTGTTCTAATTGAAGTTCTATTTCAAAACCTTACAAGTTCTGAGGGACAACCTCAATGGGGATAGGCCAGCGGGGTGTAGGAGATTGGTCCAAACCTGTGATGATAGTGACGGGGGAGAGTGTAGGGGGGGAGAGTGTGGGGGGGGGAGAGTGTGGGGGGGGGGAGAGTGTGGGGGGGGAGAGTGTGGGGGGGGGGGAGAGTGTGGGGGGGGTGGAGAGTGTGGGGGGGGTGGAGAGTGTGGGGGGGGGAGAGTGTGGGGGGGGAGAGTGTGGGGGGGGAGTGTGGGGGGGGGAGAGTGTGTGGGGGGGGGAGAGTGTGGGGGGGGGGAGAGTGTGGGGGGGGGAGAGTGTGGGGGGGGGGAGAGTGTGGGGGGGGGGAGAGTGTGGGGGGGGTGGAGAGTGTGGGGGGGGTGGAGAGTGTGGGGGGGGGGGAGAGTGTGGGGGGGGGGGGGAGAGTGTGGGGGGGGGAGTGTGGGGGGGGGAGAGTGTGTGGGGGGGGGAGAGTGTGGGGGGGGGAGAGTGTGTGAGAGTGTGTAACAACCAGACTAGAACACGTAACAGAACCTTTTAGTTCTTCCAAATAAAATGTTTCATGTGGGATATGTGTGTACTGCACTTCACTAGTTGTTCCAGTAGAAAACCTCTATTATTAATTCATTCCTTGTTCCTGGTATTACGGCAGAAATGTTTGGAGTTGCAGGTCCTGGGGCCAGATTCACGAAGCAGTTACGCCTGCACTTACGAACCTGTACATCTTTTCTCAATATTTGGCGGCTTTGTTTACAATTATTAAACAGTTAATGAGCTCCGAAGCACCAGGAGGCTGTTTATAACAATAACAACAGTTGATTGGCAAGTTTTCATGCTTGTAAACTGTTTAATAAATGTAACCAAAGCCGTCAAAGATTGAGGAAAGATGTACACGTTCGTAAGTACCTGAGTAACTGTTTCGTGAATCTGACTGCTTCTTATCGTCTGTGTAGGGCCGCATTCTCCGTTATATTCTCGTTAAAACACACACACACACGCACACACACACACACACACACACACACACACACACACACACACACACACACACACACACACACAATACACAATTATTATATGCAAAGTTCATATTTATTATATTATCTTTTGAAGAGGTGTTTCACCTCGCCAAAGTTCCTGCTGCCGTGAGATGGGCCAAATGCCTGCCACTATCATCCCAAAATCAACTTTGTGGTGTATTTAATTTGAAGTTTTGTGTTTGTGTATTGGGCTTGAGGTTATCTTGAGATGATTTCGGGGCTTAGCGTCCCCGCGGCTCGGTCCTCGACCAGGCCTCCTTTTTGTTAAACACCCCCAGGAAGCAGCCCGTAGCAGCTGTCTAACTCCCAGGTACCTATTTACTGCTAGGTGAACAGAGGCATTGGGGTGAAAGAAACTCTGCCCATTTGTTTCCGCCTCCGCCGGGGATCGAACCCGGAACTTTAGGACTACGAATGCAGAGCGCTGTACACTCAGCCGTCAGGCCCCATACCCATCTTGGGTATTGGCTGTACACCCATATGAGTAATAATGTATCTTGGATACACTTTGGACTTGTAGTGGTGTACACCACCTACACCAAGACTTGTAGCGGTGTACACCACTTACACCAAGTCTTGTAGTGGTGTACACCACCTACACCAAGTCTTGTAGTGGTGTACACCACCTACACCAAGACTTGTAGCGGTGTACACCACCTACACCAAGTCTTGTAGTGGTGTACACCACCTACACCAAGTCTTGTAGTGGTGTACACCACCTACACCAAGACTTGTAGCGGTGTACACCACCTACACCAAGTCTTGTAGCGGTGTACACCACCTACACCAAGTCTTGTAGCGGTGTACACCACCTACACCAAGTCTTGTAGCGGTGTACACCACCTACACCAAGTCTTGTAGCTGTGTACACCACCTACACCAAGACTTGTAGTGGTGTGCACCACCTACACCAAGACTTGTAGTGGTGTACACCACCTACACCAAGTCTTGCAGTGGTGTACACCACCTACACCAAGTCTTGTAGTGGTGTACACCACCTACACCAAGTCTTGTAGTGGTGTACACCACCTACACCAAGTCTTGTAGCGGTGTACACCACCTACACCAAGTCTTGTAGTGGTGTACACCACCTACACCAAGTCTTGTAGTGGTGTACACCACCTCAGGTGTACAATAACATATGCACCGTGTGTAAACAAAAATATTGATACGTCTTCACTGTGTTGTTCAGTAGATGGTAGGCGATGTTAAATAGTCTGATGTACTCACCTAGTTGTGTTTGCGGGGGTTGAGCTCTGGCTCTTTGGTCTCTTTGATGTAGGTGTTAAACGTATCTCGGGTCACTGATAACACTGCCTGCTTTCTACTGCTCAACTCTCTCAAACTAACAGACAAATACAGAGATCTCAGAGACCCCGAACAAATAAACCAGCCAAGACTTGGCCAGCTGCAGATTTCACCAAAGCAAAACATGATTTAAACTGGATGAATACTTGTATAGTACTATAGATGGTCAGTATTCTTAAGATTTAGCTATTCAGAACGAAATGTCCATGTAGCACGGGCTACAGTGAGCCCGTAATTGAGTTCGGTTATTCGCGATAATCTTGATATTGTGATATTTGGGTCAAGGTTTTAAACGGAGGTGGGGTTTCCTCCTTTCCTCTCCCTGTTTCTTTTTCGCTTCTGTTGCTGTTTAAGATTCGCTACCTGGAACAAAAAGTCCCAAGTAGCACGGGCTATGGTGAGCCCGTGTTTCGCTTCTGTTTTAGCGCACTGGTTTAATGTAAGTGGAGAGCCCCCCCCCCCCCGGAAAGTTATGATGGTAACAGAGGTGTGTAAGGTGCAACACGGAGCACAACGGTAGTAAAGATATACCTGGCGCCCGCCTCCTTACACCACCACACAAGTCACATTAATTATGGGAGCAAGAAAGGGGCTGCCTCTTGACCGTCGTCAGCGTGTAAGAGCTCGCCTCAGCCATCATGTAAGAGCTCGCCTCAGCCATCATGTAAGAGCTGGCCTCAGCCATCGTGTAAGAGCTGGCCTCAGCCATCGTGTAAGAGCTGGCCTCAGCCATCATGTAAGAGCTGGCCTCAGCCATCATGTAAGAGCTGGCCTCAGCCATCATGTAAGAGCTGGCCTCAGCCATCATGTAAGAGCTGGCCTCAGCCATCGTGTAAGAGCTAGCCTCAGCCATCGTGTAAGAGCTGGCCTCAGCCATCATGTAAGAGCTGGCCTCAGCCATCATGTAAGAGCTGGCCTCAGCCATCATGTAAGAGCTAGCCTCAGCCATCATGTAAGAGCTGGCCTCAGCCATCATGTAAGAGCTAGCCTCAGCCATCATGTAAGAGCTGGCCTCAGCCATCATGTAAGAGCTGGCCTCAGCCATCATGTAAGAGCTGGCCTCAGCCATCATGTAAGAGCTGGCCTCAGCCATCATGTAAGAGCTGGCCTCAGCCATCATGTAAGAGCTGGCCTCAGCCATCATGTAAGAGCTGGCCTCAGCCATCATGTAAGAGCTGGCCTCAGCCATCGTGTAAGAGCTAGCCTCAGCCATCATGTAAGAGCTGGCCTCAGCCATCATGTAAGAGCTAGCCTCAGCCATCATGTAAGAGCTGGCCTCAGCCATCGTGTAAGAGCTGGCCTCAGCCATCATGTAAGAGCTGGCCTCAGCCATCATGTAAGAGCTGGCCTCAGCCATCATGTAAGAGCTAGCCTCAGCCATCATGTAAGAGCTGGCCTCAGCCATCATGTAAGAGCTGGCCTCAGCCATCATGTAAGAGCTGGCCTCAGCCATCATGTAAGAGCTAGCCTCAGCCATCGTGTAAGAGCTAGCCTCAGCCATCATGTAAGAGCTGGCCTCAGCCATCGTGTAAGAGCTGGCCTCAGCCATCGTGTAAGAGCTGGCCTCAGCCATCGTGTAAGAGCTGGCCTCAGCCATCGTGTAAGAGCTGGCCTCAGCCATCGTGTAAGAGCTGGCCTCAGCCATCATGTAAGAGCTGGCCTCAGCCATCATGTAAGAGCTAGCCTCAGCCATGATGTAAGAGCTGGCCTCAGCCATCATGTAAGAGCTAGCCTCAGCCATCATGTAAGAGCTGGCCTCAGCCATCATGTAAGAGCTGGCCTCAGCCATCATGTAAGAGCTGGCCTCAGCCATCATGTAAGAGCTGGCCTCAGCCATCATGTAAGAGCTGGCCTCAGCCATCGTGTAAGAGCTGGCCTCAGCCATCATGTAAGAGCTGGCCTCAGCCATCGTGTAAGAGCTGGCCTCAGCCATCGTGTAAGAGCTAGCCTCAGCCATCGTGTAAGAGCTGGCCTCAGCCATCATGTAAGAGCTGGTCTCAGCCATCATGTAAGAGCTAGCCTCAGCCATCATGTAAGAGCTAGCCTCAGCCATCATGTAAGAGCTAGCCTCAGCCATCATGTAAGAGCTGGCCTCAGCCATCATGTAAGAGCTAGCCTCAGCCATCATGTAAGAGCTGGCCTCAGCCATCATGTAAGAGCTAGCCTCAGCCATCATGTAAGAGCTGGCCTCAGCCATCATGTAAGAGCTAGCCTCAGCCATCATGTAAGAGCTAGCCTCAGCCATGATGTAAGAGCTGGCCTCAGCCATCGTGTAAGAGCTGGCCTCAGTCATCATGTAAGAGCTGGCCTCAGCCATCATGTAAGAGCTAGCCTCAGCCATCATGTAAGAGCTGGCCTCAGCCATCATGTAAGAGCTAGCCTCAGCCATCGTGTAAGAGCTAGCCTCAGCCATCATGTAAGAGCTAGCCTCAGTCATCATGTAAGAGCTGGCCTCAGCCATCATGTAAGAGCTAGCCTCAGCCATCGTGTAAGAGCTAGCCTCAGCCATCATGTAAGAGCTAGCCTCAGTCATCATGTAAGAGCTGGCCTCAGCCATCATGTAAGAGCTAGCCTCAGCCATGATGTAAGAGCTGGCCTCAGCCATCATGTAAGAGCTAGCCTCAGCCATCGTGTAAGAGCTGGCCTCAGCCATCGTGTAAGAGCTAGCCTCAGCCATCGTGTAAGAGCTAGCCTCAGCCATCATGTAAGAGCTAGCCTCAGTCATCATGTAAGAGCTGGCCTCAGCCATCATGTAAGAGCTAGCCTCAGCCATCATGTAAGAGCTGGCCTCAGCCATCGTGTAAGAGCTGGCCTCAGCCATCATGTAAGAGCTGGCCTCAGCCATCGTGTAAGAGCTAGCCTCAGCCATCATGTAAGAGCTGGCCTCAGCCATCGTGTAAGAGCTGGCCTCAGCCATCGTGTAAGAGCTAGCCTCAGCCATCATGTAAGAGCTGGCCTCAGTCATCATGTAAGAGCTGGCCTCAGCCATCATGTAAGAGCTGGCCTCAGCCATCATGTAAGAGCTGGCCTCAGCCATCATGTAAGAGCTGGCCTCAGCCATGATGTAAGAGCTGGCCTCAGCCATCATGTAAGAGCTAGCCTCAGCCATCGTGTAAGAGCTGGCCTCAGCCATCGTGTAAGAGCTGGCCTCAGTCATCATGTAAGAGCTGGCCTCAGCCATCATGTAAGAGCTAGCCTCAGCCATGATGTAAGAGCTGGCCTCAGCCATCATGTAAGAGCTGGCCTCAGCCATCATGTAAGAGCTGGCCTCAGCCATCATGTAAGAGCTGGCCTCAGCCATCGTGTAAGAGCTAGCCTCAGCCATCGTGTAAGAGCTGGCCTCAGCCATCATGTAAGAGCTGGCCTCAGCCATCATGTAAGAGCTGGCCTCAGCCATCATGTAAGAGCTAGCCTCAGCCATCATTTAAGAGCTGGCCTCAGCCATCATGTAAGAGCTAGCCTCAGCCATCATGTAAGAGCTGGCCTCAGCCATCATGTAAGAGCTGGCCTCAGCCATCATGTAAGAGCTGGCCTCAGCCATCATGTAAGAGCTGGCCTCAGCCATCATGTAAGAGCTGGCCTCAGCCATCATGTAAGAGCTGGCCTCAGCCATCATGTAAGAGCTGGCCTCAGCCATCATGTAAGAGCTGGCCTCAGCCATCATGTAAGAGCTGGCCTCAGCCATCATGTAAGAGCTGGCCTCAGCCATCGTGTAAGAGCTGGCCTCAGTCATCATGTAAGAGCTAGCCTCAGCCATCATGTAAGAGCTGGCCTCAGCCATCATGTAAGAGCTAGCCTCAGCCATCGTGTAAGAGCTGGCCTCAGCCATCGTGTAAGAGCTGGCCTCAGCCATCATGGAAGAGCTGGCCTCAGCCATCATGTAAGAGCTGGCCTCAGCCATCATGTAAGAGCTAGCCTCAGCCATCATGTAAGAGCTAGCCTCAGCCATCATGTAAGAGCTGGCCTCAGCCATCATGTAAGAGCTAGCCTCAGCCATCATGTAAGAGCTGGCCTCAGCCATCGTGTAAGAGCTGGCCTCAGTCATCATGTAAGAGCTGGCCTCAGCCATCATGTAAGAGCTAGCCTCAGCCATCATGTAAGAGCTGGCCTCAGCCATCATGTAAGAGCTAGCCTCAGCCATCGTGTAAGAGCTAGCCTCAGCCATCATGTAAGAGCTAGCCTCAGTCATCATGTAAGAGCTGGCCTCAGCCATCATGTAAGGAGCTAGCCTCAGCCATCGTGTAAGAGCTAGCCTCAGCCATCATGTAAGAGCTAGCCTCAGTCATCATGTAAGAGCTGGCCTCAGCCATCATGTAAGAGCTAGCCTCAGCCATGATGTAAGAGCTGGCCTCAGCCATCATGTAAGAGCTAGCCTCAGCCATCGTGTAAGAGCTGGCCTCAGCCATCGTGTAAGAGCTAGCCTCAGCCATCGTGTAAGAGCTAGCCTCAGCCATCATGTAAGAGCTAGCCTCAGTTATCATGTAAGAGCTGGCCTCAGCCATCATGTAAGAGCTAGCCTCAGCCATCATGTAAGAGCTGGCCTCAGCCATCGTGTAAGAGCTGGCCTCAGCCATCGTGTAAGAGCTGGCCTCAGCCATCGTGTAAGAGCTAGCCTCAGCCATCATGTAAGAGCTGGCCTCAGTCATCATGTAAGAGCTGGCCTCAGCCATCATGTAAGAGCTGGCCTCAGCCATCATGTAAGAGCTGGCCTCAGCCATCATGTAAGAGCTGGCCTCAGTCATCATGTAAGAGCTGGCCTCAGCCATCGTGTAAGAGCTGGCCTCAGCCATCGTGTAAGAGCTGGCCTCAGTCATCATGTAAGAGCTGGCCTCAGCCACCATGTAAGAGCTAGCCTCAGCCACGATGTAAGAGCTGGCCTCAGCCATCATGTAAGAGCTGGCCTCAGCCATCGTGTAAGAGCTGGCCTCAGCCATCGTGTAAGAGCTGGCCTCAGCCATCATGTAAGAGCTGGCCTCAGCCATCGTGTAAGAGCTAGCCTCAGCCATCATGTAAGAGCTAGCCTCAGTCATCATGTAAGAGCTGGCCTCAGCCATCATGTAAGAGCTAGCCTCAGCCATCATGTAAGAGCTGGCCTCAGCCATCGTGTAAGAGCTAGCCTCAGCCATCATGTAAGAGCTGGCCTCAGCCATCATGTAAGAGCTAGCCTCAGCCATCATGTAAGAGCTGGCCTCAGCCATCATGTAAGAGCTGGCCTCAGCCATCATGTAAGAGCTGGCCTCAGCCATCATGTAAGAGCTGGCCTCAGCCATCATGTAAGAGCTAGCCTCAGCCATGATGTAAGAGCTAGCCTCAGCCATCGTGTAAGAGCTAGCCTCAGCCATCATGTAAGAGCTAGCCTCAGCCATGATGTAAGAGCTAGCCTCAGCCATCGTGTAAGAGCTGGCCTCAGCCATCATGTAAGAGCTGGCCTCAGCCATCATGTAAGAGCTGGCCTCAGCCATCATGTAAGAGCTGGCCTCAGCCATCATGTAAGAGCTGGCCTCAGCCATGATGTAAGAGCTGGCCTCAGCCATCATGTAAGAGCTGGCCTCAGCCATCATGTAAGAGCTAGCCTCAGCCATGATGTAAGAGCTAGCCTCAGCCATCGTGTAAGAGCTGGCCTCAGCCATCATGTAAGAGCTAGCCTCAGCCATGATGTAAGAGCTAGCCTCAGCCATCGTGTAAGAGCTAGCCTCAGCCATCATGTAAGAGCTGGCCTCAGCCATCATGTAAGAGCTGGCCTCAGCCATCATGTAAGAGCTGGCCTCAGTCATGATGTAAGAGCTAGCCTCAGCCATCATGTAAGAGCTCGCCTCAGCCATGATGTAAGAGCTCGCCTCAGCCATGATGTAAGAGCTAGCCTCAGCCATCGTGTAAGAGCTCGCCTCAGCCATCATGTAAGAGCTGGCCTCAGCCATCATGTAAGAGCTAGCCTCAGCCATGATGTAAGAGCTAGCCTCAGCCATCGTGTAAGAGCTCGCCTCAGCCATCATGTAAGAGCTCGCCTCAGTCATGATGTAAGAGCTAGCCTCAGTCATCATGTAAGAGCTGGCCTCAGCCATCATGTAAGAGCTAGCCTCAGCCATCATGTAAGAGCTAGCCTCAGTCATCATGTAAGAGCTGGCCTCAGCCATCATGTAAGAGCTAGCCTCAGCCATCGTGTAAGAGCTAGCCTCAGCCATCGTGTAGGAGCTGGCCTCAGCCATCATGTAAGAGCTAGCCTCAGCCATCATGTAAGAGCTAGCCTCAGCCATCATGTAAGAGCTGGCCTCAGCCATCATGTAAGAGCTAGCCTCAGCCATCATGTAAGAGCTAGCCTCAGCCATCATGTAAGAGCTAGCCTCAGCCATCGTGTAAGAGCTAGCTTCAGCCATCATGTAAGAGCTAGCCTCAGCCATCATGTAAGAGCTAGCCTCAGCCATGATGTAAGAGCTAGCCTCAGCCATCGTGTAAGAGCTGGCCTCAGCCATCATGTAAGAGCTGGCCTCAGCCATCATGTAAGAGCTGGCCTCAGCCATCATGTAAGAGCTGGCCTCAGCCATCATGTAAGAGCTAGCCTCAGCCATCATGTAAGAGCTAGCCTCAGCCATCGTGTAAGAGCTAGCCTCAGCCATCATGTAAGAGCTAGCCTCAGCCATGATGTAAGAGCTAGCCTCAGCCATCGTGTAAGAGCTGGCCTCAGCCATCATGTAAGAGCTGGCCTCAGTCATCATGTAAGAGCTGGCCTCAGCCATCATGTAAGAGCTGGCCTCAGCCATCATGTAGGAGCTGGCCTCAGCCATCATGTAAGAGCTGGCCTCAGCCATGATGTAAGAGCTAGCCTCAGCCATCGTGTAAGAGCTGGCCTCAGCCATCATGTAAGAGCTAGCCTCAGCCATGATGTAAGAGCTAGCCTCAGCCATCGTGTAAGAGCTAGCCTCAGCCATCATGTAAGAGCTGGCCTCAGCCATCATGTAAGAGCTGGCCTCAGCCATCATGTAAGAGCTGGCCTCAGTCATGATGTAAGAGCTAGCCTCAGCCATCATGTAAGAGCTCGCCTCAGCCATGATGTAAGAGCTCGCCTCAGCCATGATGTAAGAGCTAGCCTCAGCCATCGTGTAAGAGCTCGCCTCAGCCATCATGTAAGAGCTGGCCTCAGCCATCATGTAAGAGCTAGCCTCAGCCATGATGTAAGAGCTAGCCTCAGCCATCGTGTAAGAGCTCGCCTCAGCCATCATGTAAGAGCTAGCCTCAGCCATCATGTAAGAGCTGGCCTCAGCCATCATGTAAGAGCTAGCCTCAGCCATCATGTAAGAGCTAGCCTCAGCCATGATGTAAGAGCTGGCCTCAGCCATCGTGTAAGAGCTGGCCTCAGTCATCATGTAAGAGCTGGCCTCAGCCATCATGTAAGAGCTAGCCTCAGCCATCATGTAAGAGCTGGCCTCAGCCATCATGTAAGAGCTAGCCTCAGCCATCGTGTAAGAGCTAGCCTCAGCCATCATGTAAGAGCTAGCCTCAGTCATCATGTAAGAGCTGGCCTCAGCCATCATGTAAGAGCTAGCCTCAGCCATCGTGTAAGAGCTAGCCTCAGCCATCATGTAAGAGCTGGCCTCAGTCATCATGTAAGAGCTGGCCTCAGCCATCATGTAAGAGCTAGCCTCAGCCATGATGTAAGAGCTGGCCTCAGCCATCGTGTAAGAGCTAGCCTCAGCCATCGTGTAAGAGCTGGCCTCAGCCATCGTGTAAGAGCTAGCCTCAGCCATCGTGTAAGAGCTAGCCTCAGCCATCATGTAAGAGCTAGCCTCAGTCATCATGTAAGAGCTGGCCTCAGCCATCATGTAAGAGCTAGCCTCAGCCATCATGTAAGAGCTGGCCTCAGCCATCGTGTAAGAGCTGGCCTCAGCCATCATGTAAGAGCTGGCCTCAGCCATCATGTAAGAGCTGGCCTCAGCCATCATGTAAGAGCTAGCCTCAGCCATGATGTAAGAGCTGGCCTCAGCCATCATGTAAGAGCTAGCCTCAGCCATCGTGTAAGAGCTGGCCTCAGCCATCGTGTAAGAGCTGGCCTCAGTCATCATGTAAGAGCTGGCCTCAGCCATCATGTAAGAGCTAGCCTCAGCCATGATGTAAGAGCTGGCCTCAGCCATGATGTAAGAGCTGGCCTCAGCCATCCATGTAAGAGCTGGCCTCAGCCATCATGTAAGAGCTGGCCTCAGCCATCATGTAAGAGCTGGCCTCAGCCATCGTGTAAGAGCTAGCCTCAGCCATCGTGTAAGAGCTGGCCTCAGCCATCATGTAAGAGCTGGCCTCAGCCATCATGTAAGAGCTGGCCTCAGCCATCATGTAAGAGCTAGCCTCAGCCATCATTTAAGAGCTGGCCTCAGCCATCATGTAAGAGCTAGCCTCAGCCATCATGTAAGAGCTGGCCTCAGCCATCATGTAAGAGCTGGCCTCAGCCATCATGTAAGAGCTGGCCTCAGCCATCATGTAAGAGCTGGCCTCAGCCATCATGTAAGAGCTGGCCTCAGCCATCATGTAAGAGCTGGCCTCAGCCATCATGTAAGAGCTGGCCTCAGCCATCATGTAAGAGCTGGCCTCAGCCATCATGTAAGAGCTGGCCTCAGCCATCATGTAAGAGCTGGCCTCAGCCATCATGTAAGAGCTGGCCTCAGCCATCATGTAAGAGCTGGCCTCAGCCATCGTGTAAGAGCTGGCCTCAGTCATCGTGTAAGAGCTAGCCTCAGCCATCATGTAAGAGCTGGCCTCAGCCATCATGTAAGAGCTAGCCTCAGCCATCGTGTAAGAGCTGGCCTCAGCCATCGTGTAAGAGCTGGCCTCAGCCATCATGGAAGAGCTGCCTCAGCCATGATGTAAGAGCTGGCCTCAGCCATCATGTAAGAGCTAGCCTCAGCCATCATGTAAGAGCTAGCCTCAGCCATCATGTAAGAGCTGGCCTCAGCCATCATGTAAGAGCTAGCCTCAGCCATCATGTAAGAGCTGGCCTCAGCCATCGTGTAAGAGCTGGCCTCAGCCATCGTGTAAGAGCTGGCCTCAGTCATCATGTAAGAGCTGGCCTCAGCCATCATGTAAGAGCTAGCCTCAGCCATCATGTAAGAGCTGGCCTCAGCCATCATGTAAGAGCTAGCCTCAGCCATCGTGTAAGAGCTAGCCTCAGCCATCATGTAAGAGCTAGCCTCAGTCATCATGTAAGAGCTGGCCTCAGCCATCATGTAAGAGCTAGCCTCAGCCATCGTGTAAGAGCTAGCCTCAGCCATCATGTAAGAGCTAGCCTCAGTCATCATGTAAGAGCTGGCCTCAGCCATCATGTAAGAGCTAGCCTCAGCCATGATGTAAGAGCTGGCCTCAGCCATCATGTAAGAGCTAGCCTCAGCCATCGTGTAAGAGCTGGCCTCAGCCATCGTGTAAGAGCTAGCCTCAGCCATCGTGTAAGAGCTAGCCTCAGCCATCATGTAAGAGCTAGCCTCAGTTATCATGTAAGAGCTGGCCTCAGCCATCATGTAAGAGCTAGCCTCAGCCATCATGTAAGAGCTGGCCTCAGCCATCGTGTAAGAGCTGGCCTCAGCCATCGTGTAAGAGCTGGCCTCAGCCATCGTGTAAGAGCTAGCCTCAGCCATCATGTAAGAGCTGGCCTCAGTCATCATGTAAGAGCTGGCCTCAGCCATCATGTAAGAGCTGGCCTCAGCCATCATGTAAGAGCTGGCCTCAGCCATCATGTAAGAGCTGGCCTCAGTCATCATGTAAGAGCTGGCCTCAGCCATCGTGTAAGAGCTGGCCTCAGCCATCGTGTAAGAGCTGGCCTCAGTCATCATGTAAGAGCTGGCCTCAGCCACCATGTAAGAGCTAGCCTCAGCCATGATGTAAGAGCTGGCCTCAGCCATCATGTAAGAGCTGGCCTCAGCCATCGTGTAAGAGCTGGCCTCAGCCATCGTGTAAGAGCTGGCCTCAGCCATCATGTAAGAGCTGGCCTCAGCCATCGTGTAAGAGCTAGCCTCAGCCATCATGTAAAGAGCTAGCCTCAGTCATCATGTAAGAGCTGGCCTCAGCCATCATGTAAGAGCTAGCCTCAGCCATCATGTAAGAGCTGGCCTCAGCCATCGTGTAAGAGCTAGCCTCAGCCATCATGTAAGAGCTGGCCTCAGCCATCATGTAAGAGCTAGCCTCAGCCATCATGTAAGAGCTGGCCTCAGCCATCATGTAAGAGCTGGCCTCAGCCATCATGTAAGAGCTGGCCTCAGCCATCATGTAAGAGCTGGCCTCAGCCATCATGTAAGAGCTAGCCTCAGCCATGATGTAAGAGCTAGCCTCAGCCATCGTGTAAGAGCTAGCCTCAGCCATCATGTAAGAGCTAGCCTCAGCCATGATGTAAGAGCTAGCCTCAGCCATCGTGTAAGAGCTGGCCTCAGCCATCATGTAAGAGCTGGCCTCAGCCATCATGTAAGAGCTGGCCTCAGCCATCATGTAAGAGCTGGCCTCAGCCATCATGTAAGAGCTGGCCTCAGCCATCATGTAAGAGCTGGCCTCAGCCATGATGTAAGAGCTGGCCTCAGCCATCATGTAAGAGCTGGCCTCAGCCATCATGTAAGAGCTGGCCTCAGCCATCATGTAAGAGCTAGCCTCAGCCATGATGTAAGAGCTAGCCTCAGCCATCGTGTAAGAGCTGGCCTCAGCCATCATGTAAGAGCTAGCCTCAGCCATGATGTAAGAGCTAGCCTCAGCCATCGTGTAAGAGCTAGCCTCAGCCATCATGTAAGAGCTGGCCTCAGCCATCATGTAAGAGCTGGCCTCAGCCATCATGTAAGAGCTGGCCTCAGTCATGATGTAAGAGCTAGCCTCAGCCATCATGTAAGAGCTCGCCTCAGCCATGATGTAAGAGCTCGCCTCAGCCATGATGTAAGAGCTAGCCTCAGCCATCGTGTAAGAGCTCGCCTCAGCCATCATGTAAGAGCTGGCCTCAGCCATCATGTAAGAGCTAGCCTCAGCCATGATGTAAGAGCTAGCCTCAGCCATCGTGTAAGAGCTCGCCTCAGCAGCATCATGTAAGAGCTCGCCTCAGTCATGATGTAAGAGCTAGCCTCAGTCATCATGTAAGAGCTGGCCTCAGCCATCATGTAAGAGCTAGCCTCAGCCATCATGTAAGAGCTAGCCTCAGTCATCATGTAAGAGCTGGCCTCAGCCATCATGTAAGAGCTAGCCTCAGCCATCGTGTAAGAGCTAGCCTCAGCCATCGTGTAGGAGCTGGCCTCAGCCATCATGTAAGAGCTAGCCTCAGCCATCATGTAAGAGCTAGCCTCAGCCATCATGTAAGAGCTGGCCTCAGCCATCATGTAAGAGCTAGCCTCAGCCATCATGTAAGAGCTAGCCTCAGCCATCATGTAAGAGCTAGCCTCAGCCATCGTGTAAGAGCTAGCCTCAGCCATCATGTAAGAGCTAGCCTCAGCCATCATGTAAGAGCTAGCCTCAGCCATGATGTAAGAGCTAGCCTCAGCCATCGTGTAAGAGCTGGCCTCAGCCATCATGTAAGAGCTGGCCTCAGCCATCATGTAAGAGCTGGCCTCAGCCATCATGTAAGAGCTGGCCTCAGCCATCATGTAAGAGCTAGCCTCAGCCATCATGTAAGAGCTAGCCTCAGCCATCGTGTAAGAGCTAGCCTCAGCCATCATGTAAGAGCTAGCCTCAGCCATGATGTAAGAGCTAGCCTCAGCCATCGTGTAAGAGCTGGCCTCAGCCATCATGTAAGAGCTGGCCTCAGTCATCATGTAAGAGCTGGCCTCAGCCATCATGTAAGAGCTGGCCTCAGCCATCATGTAAGAGCTGGCCTCAGCCATCATGTAAGAGCTGGCCTCAGCCATGATGTAAGAGCTAGCCTCAGCCATCGTGTAAGAGCTGGCCTCAGCCATCATGTAAGAGCTAGCCTCAGCCATGATGTAAGAGCTAGCCTCAGCCATCGTGTAAGAGCTAGCCTCAGCCATCATGTAAGAGCTGGCCTCAGCCATCATGTAAGAGCTGGCCTCAGCCATCATGTAAGAGCTGGCCTCAGTCATGATGTAAGAGCTAGCCTCAGCCATCATGTAAGAGCTCGCCTCAGCCATGATGTAAGAGCTCGCCTCAGCCATGATGTAAGAGCTAGCCTCAGCCATCGTGTAAGAGCTCGCCTCAGCCATCATGTAAGAGCTGGCCTCAGCCATCATGTAAGAGCTAGCCTCAGCCATGATGTAAGAGCTAGCCTCAGCCATCGTGTAAGAGCTCGCCTCAGCCATCATGTAAGAGCTCGCCTCAGCCATCATGTAAGAGCTCGCCTCAGTCATGATGTAAGAGCTAGCCTCAGTCATCATGTAAGAGCTGGCCTCAGCCATCATGTAAGAGCTAGCCTCAGCCATCATGTAAGAGCTAGCCTCAGTCATCATGTAAGAGCTGGCCTCAGCCATCATGTAAGAGCTAGCCTCAGCCATCGTGTAAGAGCTAGCCTCAGCCATCGTGTAGGAGCTGGCCTCAGCCATCATGTAAGAGCTAGCCTCAGCCATCATGTAAGAGCTAGCCTCAGCCATCATGTAAGAGCTGGCCTCAGCCATCATGTAAGAGCTAGCCTCAGCCATCATGTAAGAGCTGGCCTCAGCCATCGTGTAAGAGCTAGCCTCAGCCATCATGTAAGAGCTAGCCTCAGCCATCATGTAAGAGCTGGCCTCAGCCAACGTGTAAGAGCTAGCCTCAGTCATCATGTAAGAGCTGGCCTCAGCCATCATGTAAGAGCTGGCCTCAGCCATCATGTAAGAGCTGGCCTCAGTCATCATGTAAGAGCTGGCCTCAGCCATCATGTAAGAGCTAGCCTCAGCCATCATGTAAGAGCTAGCCTCAGCCATCGTGTAAGAGCTGGCCTCAGTCATCATGTAAGAGCTGGCCTCAGCCATCATGTAAGAGCTGGCCTCAGCCATCATGTAAGAGCTGGCCTCAGCCATCGTGTAAGAGCTGGCCTCAGTCATCATGTAAGAGCTGGCCTCAGCCATCATGTAAGAGCTGGCCTCAGCCATCGTGTAAGAGCTGGCCTCAGCCATCGTGTAAGAGCTAGCCTCAGTCATCGTGTAAGAGCTAGCCTCAGCCATCGTGTAAGAGCTAGCCTCAGCCATCGTGTAAGAGCTAGCCTCAGTCATCATGTAAGAGCTGGCCTCAGCCATCGTGTAAGAGCTAGCCTCAGTCATCATGTAAGAGCTAGCCTCAGCCATCATGTAAGAGCTGGCCTCAGCCATCGTGTAAGAGCTAGCCTCAGTCATCGTGTAAGAGCTGGCCTCAGCCATCGTGTAAGAGCTAGCCCTCAGTCATCATGTAAGAGCTAGCCTCAGCCATCGTGTAAGAGCTGGCCTCAGCCATCGTGTAAGAGCTGGCCTCAGTCATCATGTAAGAGCTAGCCTCAGTTCCATCGTGTAAGAGCTAGCCTCAGTCATCATGTAAGAGCTAGCCTCAGCCATCATGTAAGAGCTGGCCTCAGCCATCCATGTAAGAGCTGGCCTCAGCCATCATGTAAGAGCTGGCCTCAGCCATCATGTAAGAGCTGCCTCAGCCATCATGCAAGAGCTGGCCTCAGCCATCATGCAAGAGCTGGCCTCAGCCATCATGTAAGAGCTGGCCTCAGCCATCATGTAAGAGCTGGCCTCAGCCATCATGTAAGAGCTGGCCTCAGCCATCATGTAAGAGCTGGCCTCAGCCATCATGTAAGAGCTGGCCTCAGCCATCATGTAAGAGCTGGCCTCAGCCATCATGTAAGAGCTGGCCTCAGCCATCATGTAAGAGCTGGCCTCAGCCATCATGTAAGAGCTGGCCTCAGCCATCATGTAAGAGCTGGCCTCAGCCATCATGTAAGAGCTGGCCTCAGCCATCATGTAAGAGCTGGCCTCAGCCATCATGTAAGAGCTGGCCTCAGCCATCATGTAAGAGCTGGCCTCAGCCATCATGTAAGAGCTGGCCTCAGCCATCATGTAAGAGCTGGCCTCAGCCATCATGTAAGAGCTGGCCTCAGCCATCATGTAAGAGCTGGCCTCAGCCATCATGTAAGAGCTGGCCTCAGCCATCATGTAAGAGCTGGCCTCAGCCATCATGTAAGAGCTGGCCTCAGCCATCATGTAAGAGCTGGCCTCAGCCATCATGTAAGAGCTGGCCTCAGCCATCATGTAAGAGCTGGCCTCAGCCATCATGTAAGAGCTAGCCTCAGCCATCATGTAAGAGCTAGCCTCAGCCATCATGTAAGAGCTAGCCTCAGCCATCATGTAAGAGCTAGCCTCAGTCATCATGTAAGAGCTAGCCTCAGTCATCATGTAAGAGCTAGCCTCAGTCATCATGTAAGAGCTAGCCTCAGCCATCATGTAAGAGCTGGCCTCAGCCATCATGTAAGAGCTAGCCTCAGTCATCATGTAAGAGCTAGCCTCAGCCATCATGTAAGAGCTGGCCTCAGCCATCATGTAAGAGCTGGCCTCAGCCATCGTGTAAGAGCTGGCCTCAGCCATCGTGTAAGAGCTGGCCTCAGCCATCGTGTAAGAGCTGGCCTCAGTCATCATGTAAGAGCTGGCCTCAGTCATCGTGTAAGAGCTGGCCTCAGCCATCATGTAAGAGCTGGCCTCAGCCATCGTGTAAGAGCTGGCCTCAGCCATCGTGTAAGAGCTGGCCTCAGTCATCATGTAAGAGCTGGCCTCAGCCATCATGTAAGAGCTGGCCTCAGCCATCATGTAAGAGCTGGCCTCAGCCATCGTGTAAGAGCTAGCCTCAGCCATCGTGTAAGAGCTAGCCTCAGCCATCGTGTAAGAGCTAGCCTCAGCCATCATGTAAGAGCTAGCCTCAGCCATCATGTAAGAGCTGGCCTCAGCCATCATGTAAGAGCTAGCCTCAGCCATCGTGTAAGAGCTAGCCTCAGCCATCATGTAAGAGCTGGCCTCAGTCATCATGTAAGAGCTGGCCTCAGCCATCATGTAAGAGCTAGCCTCAGCCATGATGTAAGAGCTGGCCTCAGCCATCGTGTAAGAGCTAGCCTCAGCCATCGTGTAAGAGCTGGCCTCAGCCATCGTGTAAGAGCTAGCCTCAGCCATCGTGTAAGAGCTAGCCTCAGCCATCATGTAAGAGCTAGCCTCAGTCATCATGTAAGAGCTGGCCTCAGCCATCATGTAAGAGCTAGCCTCAGCCATCATGTAAGAGCTGGCCTCAGCCATCGTGTAAGAGCTGGCCTCAGCCATCATGTAAGAGCTGGCCTCAGCCATCATGTAAGAGCTGGCCTCAGCCATCATGTAAGAGCTAGCCTCAGCCATGATGTAAGAGCTGGCCTCAGCCATCATGTAAGAGCTAGCCTCAGCCATCGTGTAAGAGCTGGCCTCAGCCATCGTGTAAGAGCTGGCCTCAGTCATCATGTAAGAGCTGGCCTCAGCCATCATGTAAGAGCTAGCCTCAGCCATGATGTAAGAGCTGGCCTCAGCCATGATGTAAGAGCTGGCCTCAGCCATCATGTAAGAGCTGGCCTCAGCCATCATGTAAGAGCTAGCCTCAGTCATCATGTAAGAGCTGGCCTCAGCCATCATGTAAGAGCTAGCCTCAGCCATCGTGTAAGAGCTGGCCTCAGCCATCATGGAAGAGCTGGCCTCAGCCATCATGTAAGAGCTGGCCTCAGCCATCATGTAAGAGCTAGCCTCAGCCATCATGTAAGAGCTAGCCTCAGCCATCATGTAAGAGCTGGCCTCAGCCATCATGTAAGAGCTAGCCTCAGCCATCATGTAAGAGCTGGCCTCAGCCATCGTGTAAGAGCTGGCCTCAGTCATCATGTAAGAGCTGGCCTCAGCCATCATGTAAGAGCTAGCCTCAGCCATCATGTAAGAGCTGGCCTCAGCCATCATGTAAGAGCTAGCCTCAGCCATCGTGTAAGAGCTAGCCTCAGCCATCATGTAAGAGCTAGCCTCAGTCATCATGTAAGAGCTTGGCCTCAGCCATCATGTAAGAGCTAGCCTCAGCCATCGTGGTAAGAGCTAGCCTCAGCCATCATGTAAGAGCTAGCCTCAGTCATCATGTAAGAGCTGGCCTCAGCCATCATGTTAAGAGCTAGCCTCAGCCATGATGTAAGAGCTGGCCTCAGCCATCATGTAAGAGCTAGCCTCAGCCATCGTGTAAGAGCTGGCCTCAGCCATCGTGTAAGAGCTAGCCTCAGCCATCGTGTAAGAGCTAGCCTCAGCCATCATGTAAGAGCTAGCCTCAGTTATCATGTAAGAGCTGGCCTCAGCCATCATGTAAGAGCTAGCCTCAGCCATCATGTAAGAGCTGGCCTCAGCCATCGTGTAAGAGCTAGGCCTCAGCCATCGTGTAAGAGCTGGCCTCAGCCATCGTGTAAGAGCTAGCCTCAGCCATCATGTAAGAGCTGGCCTCAGTCATCATGTAAGAGCTGGCCTCAGCCATCATGTAAGAGCTGGCCTCAGCCATCATGTAAGAGCTGGCCTCAGCCATCATGTAAGAGCTGGCCTCAGTCATCATGTAAGAGCTGGCCTCAGCCATCGTGTAAGAGCTGGCCTCAGCCATCGTGTAAGAGCTGGCCTCAGTCATCATGTAAGAGCTGGCCTCAGCCACCATGTAAGAGCTAGCCTCAGCCACGATGTAAGAGCTGGCCTCAGCCATCATGTAAGAGCTGGCCTCAGCCATCGTGTAAGAGCTGGCCTCAGCCATCGTGTAAGAGCTGGCCTCAGCCATCATGTAAGAGCTGGCCTCAGCCATCGTGTAAGAGCTAGCCTCAGCCATCATGTAAGAGCTAGCCTCAGTCATCATGTAAGAGCTGGCCTCAGCCATCATGTAAGAGCTAGCCTCAGCCATCATGTAAGAGCTGGCCTCAGCCATCGTGTAAGAGCTAGCCTCAGCCATCATGTAAGAGCTGGCCTCAGCCATCATGTAAGAGCTAGCCTCAGCCATCATGTAAGAGCTGGCCTCAGCCATCATGTAAGAGCTGGCCTCAGCCATCATGTAAGAGCTGGCCTCAGCCATCATGTAAGAGCTGGCCTCAGCCATCATGTAAGAGCTAGCCTCAGCCATGATGTAAGAGCTAGCCTCAGCCATCGTGTAAGAGCTAGCCTCAGCCATCATGTAAGAGCTAGCCTCAGCCATGATGTAAGAGCTAGCCTCAGCCATCGTGTAAGAGCTGGCCTCAGCCATCATGTAAGAGCTGGCCTCAGCCATCATGTAAGAGCTGGCCTCAGCCATCATGTAAGAGCTGGCCTCAGCCATCATGTAAGAGCTGGCCCTCAGCCATGATGTAAGAGCTGGCCTCAGCCATCATGTAAGAGCTGGCCTCAGCCATCATGTAAGAGCTAGCCTCAGCCATGATGTAAGAGCTAGCCTCAGCCATCGTGTAAGAGCTGGCCTCAGCCATCATGTAAGAGCTAGCCTCAGCCATGATGTAAGAGCTAGCCTCAGCCATCGTGTAAGAGCTAGCCTCAGCCATCATGTAAGAGCTGGCCTCAGCCATCATGTAAGAGCTGGCCTCAGCCATCATGTAAGAGCTGGCCTCAGTCATGATGTAAGAGCTAGCCTCAGCCATCATGTAAGAGCTCGCCTCAGCCATGATGTAAGAGCTCGCCTCAGCCATGATGTAAGAGCTAGCCTCAGCCATCGTGTAAGAGCTCGCCTCAGCCATCATGTAAGAGCTGGCCTCAGCCATCATGTAAGAGCTAGCCTCAGCCATGATGTAAGAGCTAGCCTCAGCCATCGTGTAAGAGCTCGCCTCAGCCATCATGTAAGAGCTCGCCTCAGTCATGATGTAAGAGCTAGCCTCAGTCATCATGTAAGAGCTGGCCTCAGCCATCATGTAAGAGCTAGCCTCAGCCATCATGTAAGAGAGCTAGCCTCAGTCATCATGTAAGAGCTGGCCTCAGCCATCATGTAAGAGCTAGCCTCAGCCATCGTGTAAGAGCTAGCCTCAGCCATCGTGTAGGAGCTGGCCTCAGCCATCATGTAAGAGCTAGCCTCAGCCATCATGTAAGAGCTAGCCTCAGCCATCATGTAAGAGCTGGCCTCAGCCCATCATGTAAGAGCTAGCCTCAGCCATCATGTAAGAGCTAGCCTCAGCCATCATGTAAGAGCTAGCCTCAGCCATCGTGTAAGAGCTAGCTTCAGCCATCATGTAAGAGCTAGCCTCAGCCATCATGTAAGAGCTAGCCTCAGCCATGATGTAAGCTGTAGCCTCAGCCATCGTGTAAGAGCTGGCCTCAGCCATCATGGTAAGAGCTGGCCTCAGCCATCATGTAAGAGCTGGCCTCAGCCATCATGTAAAGAGCTGGCCTCAGCCATTCATGTAAGAGCTAGCCTCAGCCATCATGTAAGAGCTAGCCTCAGCCATCGTGTAAGAGCTAGACTCAGCCATCATGTAAGAGCTAGCCTCAGCCATGATGTAAGAGCTAGCCTCAGCCATCGTGTAAGAGCTGGCCTCAGCCATCATGTAAGAGCTAGCCTCAGTCATCATGTAAGAGCTGGCCCTCAGCCATCATGTAAGAGCTGGCCTCAGCCATCATGTAAGAGCTGGCCTCAGCCATCATGTAAGAGCTGGCCTCAGCCATGATGTAAGAGCTAGCCTCAGCCATCGTGTAAGAGCTGGCCTCAGCCATCATGTAAGAGCTAGCCTCAGCCATGATGTAAGAGCTAGCCTCAGCCATCGTGTAAGAGCTAGCCTCAGCCATCATGTAAGAGCTGGCCTCAGCCATCATGTAAGAGCTGGCCTCAGCCATCATGTAAGAGCTGGCCTCAGTCCATGATGTAAGAGCTAGCCTCAGCCATCATGTAAGAGCTCGCCTCAGCCATGATGTAAGAGCTCGCCTCAGCCATGATGTAAGAGCTAGCCTCAGCCATCGTGTAAGAGCTCGCCTCAGCCATCATGTAAGAGCTGGCCTCAGCCATCATGTAAGAGCTAGCCTCAGCCATGATGTAAGAGCTAGCCTCAGCCATCGTGTAAGAGCTCGCCTCAGCCATCATGTAAGAGCTAGCCTCAGCCATCATGTAAGAGCTGAGCCTCAGCCATCATGTAAGAGCTAGCCTCAGCCATCATGTAAGAGCTAGCCTCAGCCATGATGTAAGAGCTGGCCTCAGCCATCGTGTAAGAGCTGGCCTCAGTCATCATGTAAGAGCTGGCCTCAGCCATCATGTAAGAGCTAGCCTCAGCCATCATGTAAGAGCTGGCCTCAGCCATCATGTAAGAGCTAGCCTCAGCCATCGTGTAAGAGCTAGCCTCAGCCATCATGTAAGAGCTAGCCTCAGTCATCATGTAAGAGCTGGCCTCAGCCATCATGTAAGAGCTAGCCTCAGCCATCGTGTAAGAGCTAGCCTCAGCCATCATGTAAGAGCTGGCCTCAGTCATCATGTAAGAGCTGGCCTCAGCCATCATGTAAGAGCTAGCCTCAGCCATGATGTAAGAGCTGGCCTCAGCCATCGTGTAAGAGCTAGCCTCAGCCATCGTGTAAGAGCTGGCCTCAGCCATCGTGTAAGAGCTAGCCTCAGCCATCGTGTAAGAGCTAGCCTCAGCCATCATGTAAGAGCTAGCCTCAGTCATCATGTAAGAGCTGGCCTCAGCCATCATGTAAGAGCTAGCCTCAGCCATCATGTAAGAGCTGGCCTCAGCCATCGTGTAAGAGCTGGCCTCAGCCATCATGTAAGAGCTGGCCTCAGCCATCATGTAAGAGCTGGCCTCAGCCATCATGTAAGAGCTAGCCTCAGCCATGATGTAAGAGCTGGCCTCAGCCATCATGTAAGAGCTAGCCTCAGCCATCGTGTAAGAGCTGGCCTCAGCCATCGTGTAAGAGCTGGCCTCAGTCATCATGTAAGAGCTGGCCTCAGCCATCATGTAAGAGCTAGCCTCAGCCATGATGTAAGAGCTGGCCTCAGCCATGATGTAAGAGCTGGCCTCAGCCATCATGTAAGAGCTGGCCTCAGCCATCATGTAAGAGCTGGCCTCAGCCATCATGTAAGAGCTGGCCTCAGCCATCGTGTAAGAGCTAGCCTCAGCCATCGTGTAAGAGCTGGCCTCAGCCATCATGTAAGAGCTGGCCTCAGCCATCATGTAAGAGCTGGCCTCAGCCATCATGTAAGAGCTAGCCTCAGCCATCATTTAAGAGCTGGCCTCAGCCATCATGTAAGAGCTAGCCTCAGCCATCATGTAAGAGCTGGCCTCAGCCATCATGTAAGAGCTGGCCTCAGCCATCATGTAAGAGCTGGCCTCAGCCATCATGTAAGAGCTGGCCTCAGCCATCATGTAAGAGCTGGCCTCAGCCATCATGTAAGAGCTGGCCTCAGCCATCATGTAAGAGCTGGCCTCAGCCATCATGTAAGAGCTGGCCTCAGCCCATCATGTAAGAGCTGGCCTCAGCCATCATGTAAGAGCTGGCCTCAGCCATCATGTAAGAGCTGGCCTCAGCCATCATGTAAGAGCTGGCCTCAGCCATCGTGTAAGAGCTGGCCTCAGTCATCGTGTAAGAGCTAGCCTCAGCCATCATGTAAGAGCTGGCCTCAGCCATCATGTAAGAGCTAGCCTCAGCCATCGTGTAAGAGCTGGCCTCAGCCATCGTGTAAGAGCTGGCCTCAGCCATCATGGAAGAGCTGGCCTCAGCCATGATGTAAGAGCTGGCCTCAGCCATCATGTAAGAGCTAGCCTCAGCCATCATGTAAGAGCTAGCCTCAGCCATCATGTAAGAGCTGGCCTCAGCCATCATGTAAGAGCTAGCCTCAGCCATCATGTAAGAGCTGGCCTCAGCCATCGTGTAAGAGCTGGCCTCAGCCATCGTGTAAGAGCTGGCCTCAGTCATCATGTAAGAGCTGGCCTCAGCCATCATGTAAGAGCTAGCCTCAGCCATCATGTAAGAGCTGGCCTCAGCCATCATGTAAGAGCTAGCCTCAGCCATCGTGTAAGAGCTAGCCTCAGCCATCATGTAAGAGCTAGCCTCAGTCATCATGTAAGAGCTGGCCTCAGCCATCATGTAAGAGCTAGCCTCAGCCATCGTGTAAGAGCTAGCCTCAGCCATCATGTAAGAGCTAGCCTCAGTCATCATGTAAGAGCTGGCCTCAGCCATCATGTAAGAGCTAGCCTCAGCCATGATGTAAGAGCTGGCCTCAGCCATCATGTAAGAGCTAGCCTCAGCCATCGTGTAAGAGCTGGCCTCAGCCATCGTGTAAGAGCTAGCCTCAGCCATCGTGTAAGAGCTAGCCTCAGCCATCATGTAAGAGCTAGCCTCAGTTATCATGTAAGAGCTGGCCTCAGCCATCATGTAAGAGCTAGCCTCAGCCATCATGTAAGAGCTGGCCTCAGCCATCGTGTAAGAGCTGGCCTCAGCCATCGTGTAAGAGCTGGCCTCAGCCATCGTGTAAGAGCTAGCCTCAGCCATCATGTAAGAGCTGGCCTCAGTCATCATGTAAGAGCTGGCCTCAGCCATCATGTAAGAGCTGGCCTCAGCCATCATGTAAGAGCTGGCCTCAGCCATCATGTAAGAGCTGGCCTCAGTCATCATGTAAGAGCTGGCCTCAGCCATCGTGTAAGAGCTGGCCTCAGCCATCGTGTAAGAGCTGGCCTCAGTCATCATGTAAGAGCTGGCCTCAGCCACCATGTAAGAGCTAGCCTCAGCCATGATGTAAGAGCTGGCCTCAGCCATCATGTAAGAGCTGGCCTCAGCCATCGTGTAAGAGCTGGCCTCAGCCATCGTGTAAGAGCTGGCCTCAGCCATCATGTAAGAGCTGGCCTCAGCCATCGTGTAAGAGCTAGCCTCAGCCATCATGTAAGAGCTAGCCTCAGTCATCATGTAAGAGCTGGCCTCAGCCATCATGTAAGAGCTAGCCTCAGCCATCATGTAAGAGCTGGCCTCAGCCATCGTGTAAGAGCTAGCCTCAGCCATCATGTAAGAGCTGGCCTCAGCCATCATGTAAGAGCTAGCCTCAGCCATCATGTAAGAGCTGGCCTCAGCCATCATGTAAGAGCTGGCCTCAGCCATCATGTAAGAGCTGGCCTCAGCCATCATGTAAGAGCTGGCCTCAGCCATCATGTAAGAGCTAGCCTCAGCCATGATGTAAGAGCTAGCCTCAGCCATCGTGTAAGAGCTAGCCTCAGCCATCATGTAAGAGCTAGCCTCAGCCATGATGTAAGAGCTAGCCTCAGCCATCGTGTAAGAGCTGGCCTCAGCCATCATGTAAGAGCTGGCCTCAGCCATCATGTAAGAGCTGGCCTCAGCCATCATGTAAGAGCTGGCCTCAGCCATCATGTAAGAGCTGGCCTCAGCCATCATGTAAGAGCTGGCCTCAGCCATGATGTAAGAGCTGGCCTCAGCCATCATGTAAGAGCTGGCCTCAGCCATCATGTAAGAGCTGGCCTCAGCCATCATGTAAGAGCTAGCCTCAGCCATGATGTAAGAGCTAGCCTCAGCCATCGTGTAAGAGCTGGCCTCAGCCATCATGTAAGAGCTAGCCTCAGCCATGATGTAAGAGCTAGCCTCAGCCATCGTGTAAGAGCTAGCCTCAGCCATCATGTAAGAGCTGGCCTCAGCCATCATGTAAGAGCTGGCCTCAGCCATCATGTAAGAGCTGGCCTCAGTCATGATGTAAGAGCTAGCCTCAGCCATCATGTAAGAGCTCGCCTCAGCCATGATGTAAGAGCTCGCCTCAGCCATGATGTAAGAGCTAGCCTCAGCCATCGTGTAAGAGCTCGCCTCAGCCATCATGTAAGAGCTGGCCTCAGCCATCATGTAAGAGCTAGCCTCAGCCATGATGTAAGAGCTAGCCTCAGCCATCGTGTAAGAGCTCGCCTCAGCCATCATGTAAGAGCTCGCCTCAGTCATGATGTAAGAGCTAGCCTCAGTCATCATGTAAGAGCTGGCCTCAGCCATCATGTAAGAGCTAGCCTCAGCCATCATGTAAGAGCTAGCCTCAGTCATCATGTAAGAGCTGGCCTCAGCCATCATGTAAGAGCTAGCCTCAGCCATCGTGTAAGAGCTAGCCTCAGCCATCGTGTAGGAGCTGGCCTCAGCCATCATGTAAGAGCTAGCCTCAGCCATCATGTAAGAGCTAGCCTCAGCCATCATGTAAGAGCTGGCCTCAGCCATCATGTAAGAGCTAGCCTCAGCCATCATGTAAGAGCTAGCCTCAGCCATCATGTAAGAGCTAGCCTCAGCCATCGTGTAAGAGCTAGCCTCAGCCATCATGTAAGAGCTAGCCTCAGCCATCATGTAAGAGCTAGCCTCAGCCATGATGTAAGAGCTAGCCTCAGCCATCGTGTAAGAGCTGGCCTCAGCCATCATGTAAGAGCTGGCCTCAGCCATCATGTAAGAGCTGGCCTCAGCCATCATGTAAGAGCTGGCCTCAGCCATCATGTAAGAGCTAGCCTCAGCCATCATGTAAGAGCTAGCCTCAGCCATCGTGTAAGAGCTAGCCTCAGCCATCATGTAAGAGCTAGCCTCAGCCATGATGTAAGAGCTAGCCTCAGCCATCGTGTAAGAGCTGGCCTCAGCCATCATGTAAGAGCTGGCCTCAGTCATCATGTAAGAGCTGGCCTCAGCCATCATGTAAGAGCTGGCCTCAGCCATCATGTAAGAGCTGGCCTCAGCCATCATGTAAGAGCTGGCCTCAGCCATGATGTAAGAGCTAGCCTCAGCCATCGTGTAAGAGCTGGCCTCAGCCATCATGTAAGAGCTAGCCTCAGCCATGATGTAAGAGCTAGCCTCAGCCATCGTGTAAGAGCTAGCCTCAGCCATCATGTAAGAGCTGGCCTCAGCCATCATGTAAGAGCTGGCCTCAGCCATCATGTAAGAGCTGGCCTCAGTCATGATGTAAGAGCTAGCCTCAGCCATCATGTAAGAGCTCGCCTCAGCCATGATGTAAGAGCTCGCCTCAGCCATGATGTAAGAGCTAGCCTCAGCCATCGTGTAAGAGCTCGCCTCAGCCATCATGTAAGAGCTGGCCTCAGCCATCATGTAAGAGCTAGCCTCAGCCATGATGTAAGAGCTAGCCTCAGCCATCGTGTAAGAGCTCGCCTCAGCCATCATGTAAGAGCTCGCCTCAGCCATCATGTAAGAGCTCGCCTCAGTCATGATGTAAGAGCTAGCCTCAGTCATCATGTAAGAGCTGGCCTCAGCCATCATGTAAGAGCTAGCCTCAGCCATCATGTAAGAGCTAGCCTCAGTCATCATGTAAGAGCTGGCCTCAGCCATCATGTAAGAGCTAGCCTCAGCCATCGTGTAAGAGCTAGCCTCAGCCATCGTGTAGGAGCTGGCCTCAGCCATCATGTAAGAGCTAGCCTCAGCCATCATGTAAGAGCTAGCCTCAGCCATCATGTAAGAGCTGGCCTCAGCCATCATGTAAGAGCTAGCCTCAGCCATCATGTAAGAGCTGGCCTCAGCCATCGTGTAAGAGCTAGCCTCAGCCATCATGTAAGAGCTAGCCTCAGCCATCATGTAAGAGCTGGCCTCAGCCAACGTGTAAGAGCTAGCCTCAGTCATCATGTAAGAGCTGGCCTCAGCCATCATGTAAGAGCTGGCCTCAGCCATCATGTAAGAGCTGGCCTCAGTCATCATGTAAGAGCTGGCCTCAGCCATCATGTAAGAGCTAGCCTCAGCCATCATGTAAGAGCTAGCCTCAGCCATCGTGTAAGAGCTGGCCTCAGTCATCATGTAAGAGCTGGCCTCAGCCATCATGTAAGAGCTGGCCTCAGCCATCATGTAAGAGCTGGCCTCAGCCATCGTGTAAGAGCTGGCCTCAGTCATCATGTAAGAGCTGGCCTCAGCCATCATGTAAGAGCTGGCCTCAGCCATCGTGTAAGAGCTGGCCTCAGCCATCGTGTAAGAGCTAGCCTCAGTCATCGTGTAAGAGCTAGCCTCAGCCATCGTGTAAGAGCTAGCCTCAGCCATCGTGTAAGAGCTAGCCTCAGTCATCATGTAAGAGCTGGCCTCAGCCATCGTGTAAGAGCTAGCCTCAGTCATCATGTAAGAGCTAGCCTCAGCCATCATGTAAGAGCTGGCCTCAGCCATCGTGTAAGAGCTAGCCTCAGTCATCGTGTAAGAGCTGGCCTCAGCCATCGTGTAAGAGCTAGCCTCAGTCATCATGTAAGAGCTAGCCTCAGCCATCGTGTAAGAGCTGGCCTCAGCCATCGTGTAAGAGCTGGCCTCAGTCATCATGTAAGAGCTAGCCTCAGTCATCGTGTAAGAGCTAGCCTCAGTCATCATGTAAGAGCTAGCCTCAGCCATCATGTAAGAGCTGGCCTCAGCCATCATGTAAGAGCTGGCCTCAGCCATCATGTAAGAGCTGGCCTCAGCCATCATGTAAGAGCTGGCCTCAGCCATCATGCAAGAGCTGGCCTCAGCCATCATGCAAGAGCTGGCCTCAGCCATCATGTAAGAGCTGGCCTCAGCCATCATGTAAGAGCTGGCCTCAGCCATCATGTAAGAGCTGGCCTCAGCCATCATGTAAGAGCTGGCCTCAGCCATCATGTAAGAGCTGGCCTCAGCCATCATGTAAGAGCTGGCCTCAGCCATCATGTAAGAGCTGGCCTCAGCCATCATGTAAGAGCTGGCCTCAGCCATCATGTAAGAGCTGGCCTCAGCCATCATGTAAGAGCTGGCCTCAGCCATCATGTAAGAGCTGGCCTCAGCCATCATGTAAGAGCTGGCCTCAGCCATCATGTAAGAGCTGGCCTCAGCCATCATGTAAGAGCTGGCCTCAGCCATCATGTAAGAGCTGGCCTCAGCCATCATGTAAGAGCTGGCCTCAGCCATCATGTAAGAGCTGGCCTCAGCCATCATGTAAGAGCTGGCCTCAGCCATCATGTAAGAGCTGGCCTCAGCCATCATGTAAGAGCTGGCCTCAGCCATCATGTAAGAGCTGGCCTCAGCCATCATGTAAGAGCTGGCCTCAGCCATCATGTAAGAGCTGGCCTCAGCCATCATGTAAGAGCTGGCCTCAGCCATCATGTAAGAGCTAGCCTCAGCCATCATGTAAGAGCTAGCCTCAGCCATCATGTAAGAGCTAGCCTCAGCCATCATGTAAGAGCTAGCCTCAGTCATCATGTAAGAGCTAGCCTCAGTCATCATGTAAGAGCTAGCCTCAGTCATCATGTAAGAGCTAGCCTCAGCCATCATGTAAGAGCTGGCCTCAGCCATCATGTAAGAGCTAGCCTCAGTCATCATGTAAGAGCTAGCCTCAGCCATCATGTAAGAGCTGGCCTCAGCCATCATGTAAGAGCTGGCCTCAGCCATCGTGTAAGAGCTGGCCTCAGCCATCGTGTAAGAGCTGGCCTCAGCCATCGTGTAAGAGCTGGCCTCAGTCATCATGTAAGAGCTGGCCTCAGTCATCGTGTAAGAGCTGGCCTCAGCCATCATGTAAGAGCTGGCCTCAGCCATCGTGTAAGAGCTGGCCTCAGCCATCGTGTAAGAGCTGGCCTCAGTCATCATGTAAGAGCTGGCCTCAGCCATCATGTAAGAGCTGGCCTCAGCCATCATGTAAGAGCTGGCCTCAGCCATCGTGTAAGAGCTAGCCTCAGCCATCGTGTAAGAGCTAGCCTCAGCCATCGTGTAAGAGCTAGCCTCAGCCATCATGTAAGAGCTAGCCTCAGCCATCATGTAAGAGCTGGCCTCAGCCATCATGTAAGAGCTAGCCTCAGCCATCATGTAAGAGCTGGCCTCAGCCATCGTGTAAGAGCTAGCCTCAGCCATCGTGTAAGAGCTAGCCTCAGCCATCGTGTAAGAGCTAGCCTCAGCCATCATGTAAGAGCTAGCCTCAGCCATCATGTAAGAGCTGGCCTCAGCCATCGTGTAAGAGCTAGCCTCAGCCATCGTGTAAGAGCTAGCCTCAGCTATCGTGTAAGAGCTAGCCTCAGCCATCGTGTAAGAGCTAGCCTCAGCCATCATGTAAGAGCTAGCCTCAGCCATCATGTAAGAGCTAGCCTCAGCCATCATGTAAGAGCTAGCCTCAGCCATCATGTAAGAGCTGGCCTCAGCCATCGTGTAAGAGCTAGCCTCAGCTATCGTGTAAGAGCTAGCCTCAGCCATCGTGTAAGAGCTAGCCTCAGCCATCATGTAAGAGCTAGCCTCAGCTATCGTGTAAGAGCTAGCCTCAGCCATCGTGTAAGAGCTAGCCTCAGCCATCATGTAAGAGCTAGCCTCAGCTATCGTGTAAGAGCTAGCCTCAGCCATCGTGTAAGAGCTAGCCTCAGCCATCGTGTAAGAGCTAGCCTCAGCCATCATGTAAGAGCTAGCCTCAGCTATCGTGTAAGAGCTAGCCTCAGCCATCGTGTAAGAGCTAGCCTCAGCCATCGTGTAAGAGCTAGCCTCAGCCATCGTGTAAGAGCTAGCCTCAGCCATCGTGTAAGAGCTAGCCTCAGCCATCATGTAAGAGCTAGCCTCAGCCATCATGTAAGAGCTAGCCTCAGCCATCATGTAAGAGCTAGCCTCAGCCATCATCCATGCAAATTACAAATTACGTCTTACAAATTACTCTCTTACAAATTACGTCTGAATTTGGCCGTTTGCCCGTATGGCCGAAAATGGACGCAATTTAAAAGTAAAAAATAATTGACATTTTGGATTATTTGTCCAAAACAGCAAGTTAAGGGTCCTCTGGAAGGTCAGGAAGGCAGGAAGTTCTCTCCTAAGGTTCCAAAAAGTCATTAAAACCGTTAATTGAAAGTTTGCTCTCCTAACCTAACCGAGTAAGCCGGAGGACTCAAACAGAAAACGGAACAGTAAGTCACTTTCGTGAGCCAATTTCAAACTATATCCAGTTGTGGCCATAGCGCGCATACCAGCGAAAAGTGAAGTAATGTTGAGAGGACGGATTGTATTATTATCGCTCCCGAGCTTCACATTTACTACTTTCTTCCTCCCCATAAACACTCCTCAACCACAAACAATACATTTCAACATTTACAATTCAACTTGTGCACAACACATTCCCCAAACAATCTGTGTCACTGGACTGCCACAATGCTCGTACATACCTGGTTGATGGGGTTCTGGGAGTTGTTCTACTCCACAAGCCCGGCCCGAGGCCAGGCTTGACTTGTGAGAGTTTGGTCCACCAGGCTGTTGCTTGGAGCGGCCCGCAGGCCCACATATACCTGGTTGATGGGGTTCTGGGAGTTGTTCTACTCCCCAAGCCCGGCCCGAGGCCAGGCTTGACTTGTGAGAGTTTGGTCCACCAGGCTGTTGCTTGGAGCGGCCCGCAGGCCCACATATACCTGGTTGATGGGGTTCTGGGAGTTGTTCTACTCCCCAAGCCCGGCCCGAGGCCAGGCTTGACTTGTGAGAGTTTGGTCCACCAGGCTGTTGCTTGGAGCGGCCCGCAGGCCCACATATACCTGGTTGATGGGGTTCTGGGAGTTGTTCTACTCCCCAAGCCCGGCCCGAGGCCAGGCTTGACTTGTGAGAGTTTGGTCCACCAGGCTGTTGCTTGGAGCGGCCCGCAGGCCCACATACCCACCACAGCCTGGTTGGTCCGGCACTCCTTGGAGGAAACTATCTAGTTTCCTCTTGAAGATGTCCACGGTTGTTCCGGCACTTTAATCTCATCTTCTAAGAACACCTAACACACACAAACTCCCAAATCTCTGCCGTCAACTAACAGTGAACCACCGTGTTAAACAGCTCATCCTTTACAACACCAATTAGTGTCTCCGAGAGTCTTCGCTCTCTCTTGAGCAGCGCACATTTCTAATGTCTTCAAATGTAGACGAAAGCCAGGGAAATGTGTGCTTCTTTTCCTGATACTCTAGTTTCAAATTAGAATAGTTTGCCTTTCCAGTGGAGACTTTCAGCGCCGTGGAGAAGGGAGGAGACGGGGGTGACCTGCTGCATGGGTAACAGCTTCCCCCCCTCCCAATCAACCTACCCTGACTTTGCACCCTAGAGAGGTCACTCCAGACCGACAACCAGAGCGGAACTCCATAGTCTCCCGAGACTGATGGAAGCTTACTACTACTAGTATTCACAGTACCATGGGATATTATATATTGCTTATTAAAACAAAGCTATATATAGATTTATGCTACTTCACCTTCGTAATTAATCAAGAAGTTAAAGGTAAAGGTACCTTCTATTTTATATTATGCGAGTCAAAATGTGCGCGCGCACAATATGCTCCCGGGACTACTCGGAAAACTTAACTCTTCACTCGACTTTTGAGAGTACAAATATTCTCAGTATGATTAGGTCAATGTCCCTAAACCAACTCTCGTGTGCTATTTAAAAACAGTTTACAAATTCAAGTTACAAGTGTGTGTAACAGCAGACTATAAATTAATTAAGAACAATTATACAGCAACACTTGTCATTGTACAAAGTTTATTATTTTTGCTTAACAATCCTGACGTGTATTAATCCAGAGAGGTTCTTGTGCTGGAAAATATTGGTTCATAGACTCATAGGCTCCAGTGGGAGCCGGTCGGCCGAGCGGACAGCACGCTGGACTTGTGATCCTGTGGTCCCGGGTTCGATCCCAGGCGCCGGCGAGAAACAATGGGCAGAGTTTCTTTCACCCTATGCCCCTGTTACCTAGCAGTAAAATAGGTACCTGGGTGTTAGTCAGCTGTCACGGGCTGCTTCCTGGGGGTGGAGGCCTGGTCGAGGACCGGGCCGTGGGGACATTAAAAAAAAAAAGCCCCGAAATCATCTCAAGATAACCTCAAGATAACCAAGAAGACTCACTGTGACACTCACTGGACACTAGACCATCACTAGACTCACTGTCATCCATCTACTTGCTGGACACTCCTGATAGAAGCGATAAAAAGGTTAGCCGCTGTTACAGGGGGTGGGCTGGGGCTCCGCTAAAAAAGGGGCTGCTAGGGGCTCAGGAGACAAAGAGTACTCAGTCTCTCTGACTCACGCGACTCACCAGAGTCACTTGGTCCCACAGGAGAGGACCATGTAGTACCCACCGCCGCAGGCCTTCGCTCCCACCACAGAGGTGCCACCGATTCACCCTGGGAGCCTTTCACTCAACCGTGGGGAAACTGCCATTAGCAATTCCAGCCTAGACCCACGGAGGAGTGAAGGAAGACTCAGACACTTCTCCCGAGTCTTCCCTGCCAAACAAAAGTTACAGGAATTCCTTTCCCACCTGCGTTACTCTATCTTAACAAGGTCGCCAGCTGGGTTGATATCTCTGCACCCCAGCAATGCAGTTCAGTAGGAGTACACTATATTGCCTGTTGCCAGAGTATTGCTACTCCTACAGCGTTGACACAGAACCGCCAGCCTGGGGTACGCTTTCATAAATGTTTATGTTGATCTACCACTCACCAGCCACTATGAAACACTAGTTCTATATTAGAACTTACTGTTCTCTAGGTGGGGGCTATAATGAACAAATCCACAAGGGCCGTAACGAGGATTTGAACCTACGTCCGAGAGCATCCCAGACGCTGCCTTAATCGACCGAGCTATGACATGGTCAAAAGAGTTGAAACCAGAAGTTCTATTGAACTTACTTGGAGTACTTACAAACCAAGTACTACTTACTTGCCTTGTGACTCGGAGAGGCTGCAGGATCCATGCAAGTTCTACTGAACTTCTGATTTCAACTCTTTTGACCATGTTGTAGCTCAGTCGATTAAAGCAGCGTCTGGGATGCTCTCGGACGTAGGTTCAATCCTCATCACGGCCCTTGTGGATTTGTTGATTTGATGCATCACGCTATTGTGATTTCTGTGTGTAATGAAGTAAGGGCGAAGAGGTAGAACAGCCTATTGACATAGCTCGAGTGCATGTAGGAGTTGTGAAAACCCTGGTTTGTGTCTTGGAGAGGCTGCAGGATTCATGCAAATTCAGTAGAACTTCTGGTTTCAACTCTTTTGACCATGTCGTAGCTCAGTTGATCAAGGCAGCGTCTTGGATGCTCTCAGACGTAGGTTCTAATCCTCGTCACGGCCCTTGTGGATTTGTTCATTTGATGCACAACAATATTATGATTTCTGTGTGTAATGGGGCTATAATATCCCTCGTGTATGCTCATAGAGATAACAAGGAGGCGTACTTAAAGACAATGGTAAAATATGTGATATTTACTAACATAAGCTACATAATCACATATACAAGTAATAATGATACAGGAATGGATATAAAGAATAAAGTCTTAAGATCGTCGGCAACTCTTTTCTCAAGACCTCCGGCAACTCTGTTTGCTGGGCAGATTTAAAAAGGGGGTCTCACACCCTCTCAAAGGTGGCACAGAATCCTTACAGCATGTGAAGAAGTCTCTGACACTAATTCCCCCCTTCACACTGGATGAGCTCAATCGGGCTAAGAAAAACTCCAAGGATACATCCCCTGGAGCCGACAAAATAACCTATAAAATGATTAGAAACCTCGGCCCAGAGGGAGACGCTGCATACCTAAGGTTAATTAATTTAGCCTGGACTTCTCAAACTAGACCTTGTGCTTGGAATAGAGCAGACATAGTGCTGATCCCAAAACCCAAAGATCCAGCTAATCCCAGGCCCATCTCTCTCCAAAGCTGTGCAGCCAAGACGGCTGACAGAATGGCACTCAACAGACTGGAGTGGAAAATGCCTAAACTGCACCATGATATGTATGCCTATAGAAGAGGGGTTGGCACAGTGGAATGTATTACAACTCTGTTAGCCCACTTGAATGACAGACCAGGAATGCTGATATTCCTGGATCTCGAAAAAGCCTTTGAACTGGCTAGCGCCCCAGCTATTCTCTGCTGCCTCATTGACAAAGAGGTCAGAGGCAACCTGCTCTCCTGGACCAAAAACTGTCTCATAAACAGAGAAGCAAGAGTAAAACTTCATGGCACAGTCTCTGAGTACAAAAGACATGAAAATGGTACACCGTAAGGAGGTATTCTCAGCCCTCTTCTCTTCAACTGTTTAATGGAAAGAATAATGAGGTTGAAACTCCCACATCACTGCAGGCTGCTAAACTACGCGGACGACTTTGTCATCATCATAAAAGGAAGGGATGCGGCGCGCCTTGCACCCAAATGCTTAGACTGCATCAGTAAAGAGGCAAAACAGATTGGGATCAAACTCAACCCCTCAAAGTCAAAGGCCATGCCCATAAAAATAGCGAAGCCCAACATCCAACTCACAGTACAGGGTCAACCAATAGAATGGGTCGACACCTATCAGTATCTAGGAATCATCCTGGACACACACATGAATTTTAATGCTGAGGTCACTTACTTGAGAGAGCGAACTGCGGCCCGGACGGCAATCCTCAGGTCGCTAACCTCCCTTTCTGGAGGAGCCAATCTGCAAGTCCTTCGCACATACTATGTACAGGCAGTCAGATCAGTGATCGATTAAGCCGCACCTGCACTCACAAATCTATCACACCAACAGTGGAAAAAGCTTGAAGTTGCCCAAAACAATGCTATGAGAGCTGCACTGGGAGCCCCCATGTGGACCAGGCTTAAAACTCTTAGACTGGAGACGGGTTTGCCCTCTCTACAAGAAAGAATATCACAAAGGACAGCTACAATTATCAGTAAGATAATTATTTCTTCTGATCCAATCCCAGTACGGCAGGCCTTGGTGGTTGGACTAGGCCAAAACAATGGAAACTCTTGGGTTGCAAGAGCAGGAAAAGTCCTAAACAGACTACATTTCAAAAACATGATTCTTGATAGAGAGGGTGATCATCCACACCCAAATTACACTCCTTCCGCGCCGTGGGAAGAGCCTACTTTCAAAATAGTAATAGAAAGTCTCCCAATGAAAAAGGCTGCCTATGATCCGACAATCCTAAGGTGCATAATAGAAGAGCAAATGTATAGCATAGCAGTAGGAGCCACCCACATCTTCACAGACGGATCGGTGGACACAGAATATGAGAGTGCTGGCGCTGCTCTTTGCACGACCAGCGTACAGGCATATTGGAGACTGGGAGGACTAGTATCATCAACCCAAACTGAGCTGTTTGCCATACAACAGGCATTCGCATATGTGATTGCACAAAACACTCAAAATGCAATCATACACACAGACTCAAAAGCTGCACTTCAAATACTAGGACAAAAACAGTGGAAAGATAATGTGGAAATAATTACCACCATTTTGTATCTTGGAGCAGTCGCTAAAGGCAAAGGACTCAACATAACTTTAAACTGGATCCCATCCCATATTGGAATCCCATTAAATGAAAAAGCTGATGAAATTGCTAAATTGGCAACTCGTCATCCAGTGATACTTAAAACAATTCAACCCAGCCTAGAGAACATAAAAAACATCATCACCAAAAAACTCTCACACCTCAACAAAGCCTACCTACACCAGAGAATAGCTGAAGGTTCGCCATCTGCAACATGGTATCTTCAGGCAACCAAATTAGAAAGGTTAAATATCCCAAAAGGAATCCACAGGGAAATAGCAGTTCGGTTATATAGACTACGTCTAGGTTACAGATGCAACTGGGAGATTGGTGAACCCCGACAGAGAGAGTGCATCTTCTGACCACCTTATTTACAGAGTGTGTGTGATAGAGTCCGTGACATTAACACTAGAGTATCTATTCGTTTCATGCGGAGAAAAGGAGGGGATAAGCTGTTTGAGAGCGTTCAGACCTGCTTGAGTGACGTACACACTTCCAGGAAACTGAGGGAGACACGCTATACGAGAGGATTAGCTCATGACCTCAGGGAATACGACGTACTTGACTGCTGTAAACCCTCTCGACAGTGTAATATGTCTGCTCCCTGGAAAGTACAGAAAATAGACGTCGAAATTGTACCCCTCAAGGTGAAAAAGATTCATCATGAACCGGGACAATTACGGTGTTTGTATGGAAGCATGATATCTCGGTTACCAAGAGGCAACAGTTTACATGTATATTGCGACGGGTCGGTGGCGGAGGCTGGCAGGGCAGGGTGTGGTGTCCTAATAAGGGATTATACGGAGTTTGGGACTGTGGACAGGATAATTGAACTCCGGCTTAGTAATTATATATCATCCACACAAGCTGAACTGCAGGCCATTCTGGCGTGTTTGGAGGAAGTACGTCATGACGACAAAAATGTTTTTGTATTTGTCGATAGCCGAGGAGCACTGGAGTCCTTAAACAGTCGAAACCCAGTCTTCATGTCTATAGTGGAGGACTGTAAGAGAAGAATAACTGAGATACAGCTGAAAGGTTATAGTGTGAAATTCATGTGGATTCCATCTCATGTTGGAATAGTGCTCAACGAGGTGGCGGATGACTTGGCCAAACGTGCCACATCAAAACCACAAGTTGACATTGAATGTGAATTCACAATGAGACAAATAAGAAGCAAAATCAGAAATATTCAGGCACAGGCGGGAGTGGAGAGGAGAGAGATAATGTATGAGAGTAGTCAAACCATGCAACACTACATGTATGTGAGTCAAAACACCCATTTCACTTATGGTAAAAGGAGAAATGCTTGGAGTGACTCTGTGTACATGCGGCTCAGGCTTGGGTACAAATATTACTGGGAATATGGGATAGATGTTCATGGTAATGACACGAAGTGTAAACTATGTGGTATGTTAAGGTCTCACACCCTTGCCCATTATATTCTTGATTGTCCGTTGATTAATGTATATAGAAACACTGAGATAAGGACTGTTCCTGAACAAATAGCCTGGATGTGTCACAACGGAAAGGTTGATGATATTCTTGAGAGATATAAGAATTTTGCACCAAGATTGTAATATTTTGTTGAATTATCTGCAGGTGTCTTGCAAATTGTCTATACAGTATACCTAGGTCATAAAAGTATTTGTATGTACGTCTGATACCATACTACTTGTGAGGGAGGAAATGTATATGTTTACCTCTCAGAATGTTTGGTAATGTGTTTATTTGTGATGTGTGTCTATGTATATATTAACACGTTGTACTGAACGGGGTGAGAATAGCTTGAGCTACCTCATCCCTTTGTGTGTATTTTACCTCAATAAACTTATTTCAATTTCAATTTCAATTCAATCTTCTGCCAAACTGTCACAGAAAAGCCATTACTTCACTATCTTCTGGAATGTGAAGCAACCAATGACCTTAGAAGAGCTTTTAAGAGTTCCTGAATCATGCAGTGGCCACCCTCTCTCCCACCCTCTCACCCTAGGGAGCCGGTTGGCCGAGCGGACAGCACGCTGGACTTGTGATCCTGTGGTCCCGGGTACGATCCCGGTCGCCGACAAGAAACAATGGGCAGAGTTTCTTTCACCCTATGCCCCTGTTACCTAGCAGTAAAATAGGTACCTGGGTGTTAGTCAGCTGTCACGGGCTGCTTCCTGGGGGTGGAGGCCTGGTCGAGGACCGGGCCGCGGGGACACTAAAGCCCCGAAATCATCTCAAGATAACCTCAAGATAATCCTGAAGCCATCAACACAGCCACTCTCCTGGTCAACAAAGGTGTCCAGCAGCTGGACACCCTCATAAAGACTGTGAAGCAGTATCCTCCCCCGCGATAACAGCTTGATGGTTAAATGCAACCTCAGAATACTGAGAAAAAAAAATTGTACCACTTACGGGCTATTCATGCCCGTGCCACCTCTTGGGTGGCTTAATCTTTATCAATCAATCACCCTCTCACACTCGGGAGACATCTCCCGTCACGCAGGGTGCTGTCGCAGGGTGCTGGAGACCCCCGTGCTTCCCAGAAGCACGGGGTCTCCAATAACAATAGTGGGCTACGATGGTTGCCAATGATCCACTGAGAGAGACTCCCAGAGGTTCCAATCCTCGAGAGCTGTTCAACACATGACCTCTCACATCTACTGTCAGGCTCACCTCTGCCGGCGCCGCCAGGGGCACTCGGTGACGTCACGGCGGGCGCCGATTGGTTGCCCGCGGCATGTGACCTAAGCCAGCCAATCCGCAGCCGGCCGGCGTCGTCCACAAAATGGCGGATTTGCAGGCAGAGGGGGCACCATTTTGTTTGTCTCACGGGCGCTACTTCCCCCTTTTACCTACAAACTTACAAAGGTAAATTTATCCCTTATCAGGCAGCCGATCTGGTCGTCACACATATCAACAGACTCCCTGCATCTCAGAGAATCAGCAGGGTCAGCAGATATGACTTAAAGTTGGGTCTGGGGAGAAATTGGAGGGGGTTCCGTAACACCACCCACTGGAGATCTTCATACTGCATACAATAATATATAATATATATTATATATTTATAATATATGAATACACGTAAACGATATGAATCCCTTGTGATGTTTTATATATTATCATATCAACACGATGTAAGCAGCTGCAGCTCCCGCTGACCCAATTCTCGCCCTCATAGTCACTCGGTACCAAAAGTTCAGCACTGTTGTATATAGTTAATCCTTAGGGAGATGCTTCAGGTAAACACTTCTATTCCATTACGGTAGAGCGACGGTCTCGCTTCATGCAGGTCGGTGTTCAATCTTCGACCGTCTACAAGTGGTTGGGCACCATTCCTTCCACCCCATTGCCATCCCAAATTCTTATTGTGACCCCTTCCAAGTGCTATATAGTCGTAATTACTTGGGGCTTTTCCCCGATACTTCCCGCCCTCCATCCACCTGGCCTCTATGAGGATCGACTCGTGGACCCCATACGCGTGAGGCCGAAGCTCTATCAACCTATTGAGCAGTCTTTATAAAGTTAAGTTTTACAACACACTACCATTAAACTCGAGAACTTGCTCAACATGCCAGCACGCTTCCCACACTCCTCAAGAGGCCACGTAGGTGCATCACTCACACTACAATGCCTTGGGACTGTCCACTGCCCTTCTCTACCATGCTCCTATATATCAATCCGTCCTCCTATAATAACGTCGCTTTTCACAGGTATGAGCGCTATGGCCAAAAGTAGACGTAATTTGAAATGAAATCGGATCACAAAAGTGATACCTTACCTTGAGGTTACCTTGAGGTGCTTCCGGGGCTTAGCGTCCCCACGGCCCGGTCGTCGACCAGGCCTCCTGGTTGCTGGACTGATCAACCAGGCTGTTGGACGCCGCTGCTCGCAGCCTGATGTATGAGTCACAGCCTGATTGATCAGGTATCCTTTGGAGGTGCTTATCCAGTTCTCTCTTGAACACTGTGAGGGGTCGGCCAGTTATGCCCTTTATGAGTAGTGGAAGCGTGTTGAACAGTCTCGGGGCTCTGATGTTGATAGAGTTCTCTCTCAGAGTACCTGTTGCACATCTGCTTTTCAACGGGGGTATTCTGCACATCCTGCCATGTCTTCTGGTCTCATGTGATGTTATTTCTGTGCGCAGGTTTGGGACCAGCCCCTCAATTATTTTCCACGTGCAAATTATTATGTATCTCTCCCGCGTGCGCTCAAGGGAGTACAGATTTAGGCTCTTTAGTCGGTCCCAGTAGTTTAGATGTTTTACCGAGTGGATTCTGGCAGTAAAGGATCTCTGTACACTCTCCAGGTCAACAATTTCTCCAGCTTTGAAAGGGGTTGTCATTGTGCAGCAGTACTCCACTCTAGAGAGCAGAAGCGTTTTGAAAAGTATCATCATCGGTATAGCATCTCTAGTGAGAAAGGTTCTTGTTATCCAACCTGTCATTTTTCTTGCAGTTGTGACGGCTACTTTACTGTGTTCTTTAAAGGCAAGGTCTTCCGACATGAGTACACCCAGATCCTTTACATTGCCTTTTTGTTCTATGTTATGATTTGCCTGAGTTTTGTACGTGGTTTCCGTTTTTATATTTTCATTTTTTCCCTAGCGCATGAGCTGAAACTTATCTTCGTTAAACACCATATTATTTTCTGTAGCCCATAGAAAGACTATCTACATCCGATTGGAGGTTTGCCGTGTCCTCTATGTTGCCTACTCTCATGAAGATCCTCGTGTCATCTGCAAAGGATGATACAGTGCTATAAGTTGTGTTCTTGTCTATGTCCGATATGAGGATGAGAAAAAGTACTGGAGCAAACACAGTACCCTGGGGGACTGAGCTCTTCACGGTTGATGGGCTGGATTTTATTTTGTCGACTATTACACATTGGGTTCTGTTTGTCAGGAAACTGTAGATCCATCTGCCTATTTTTCTGGTAATTCCTTTTAAACGCATTTTATGTGCAATAACACCATGGTCACATTTATCTAAAGCTTTTGCGAAATCTGTGTAAATTACATCAGCGTTTTGTTTGTCTTCCATAGCATCTAATGCCATATCATAGTGGTCCAGCAACTGTGACAGGCAAGAGCGCCCTGTTCTGAAACCATGTTGTCGGGGGTTATGGAGATGCTGTGATTCCATGTATTTTGTGATCTTACTTCTTAGCACTCAAATTTTTTTATGATGTGCGATGTTAGTGCTATCGGTCTGTAATTTTTTGCCTCTACCTTATTTCCTCCTTTATGAAGTGGTGCTATCTCTGCGGTTTTTAGTATGTCAGGGATAACGCCAGTATCTAGGCTTTGTCTCCACAGAATGTGAAAGGCCTGCGATAGTGGTTTTTTACAGTTCTTGATGAATATGGAGTTCCAAGAATCCGGGCCTGGTGCAGAGTGCATAGGCATACTGTTTATGGCTTCTTCAAAATCCAGTGGGGATAGGGTGACGTCTGAATATGATTTGATGTTGGTATCATATCCATGAATTCATTTGGGTTATCAATCTTTAGTGCGTTTAGTGGCTCGCTGAAAACAGAGTCGTACTGCTTCCTCAGTAACTCGCTCATTTCTTTGTTGTCAGCGGTGAAAGTTCCATCTCCCTTTCGCAGGGGCCCGATACTAGATGTGGTTTTTGATCATGAATTTGCATAGGAGAAAAAATATTTCGGATTTCTCTCTATTTCACTGATGGCCTTTTGCTCTCTTTGCCTCTCCTGGGTTTTGTATGATTCTTGTAGCTTGAGCTTGATGGCTTGTAGCTTGATGTACAGTCCCATCCTCTGTTTTGAGTCCTCCGGCTTGCTCGGTTAGGTTAGGAAGGGAAACTTTCAATTAACGGTCTTCATGATGTTTTGAAACCTTAGGAGAACTTCCTGCCCTCCTAACCTACCAGAGAACCCTTAACTTGCTGTTTGAGAAAAAAAAATGCACAATTTATTTATAATTATTTTTCATTTTCAAATTACGTTCATTTTCGGCCATACGGGCAAACGGCCAAATTCAGACGTAATTTGTAAGAGGACAGGTTACTAATATACCTAAGCACCTACACATAAATGTCTTTTAATATTCGAAATTGGTGGCAACACAATGAAAAGTTAGTCGCATTTTATCATGGCATACTGGGTGATTAAATGAATATATTAAGTGACACCAACTGATTCTGTTCGCTATGTATGGACAGAACACTAATTTTGGAGAGCCTAAATTCTAGAAAAACGTTCACAATATTCTTTGAATATCTCCAAATGTTCGTTTTTACAAAACTTACACTTCAGTGTAGTAATAAGGATACCATGATTTACAACCATCATTTTGACCATTTACTATAAAATTTCTACACTAACAAGCGGATACACTCAGCCTTTGGCAGCAACTTGGAGGAGTCCACAGAAACAACACCTACTGTGCCAACTACCAGCAGTTATGGAGCCAACATTCATATAGCAAGACGTAATTATAAGCGCGAGACAACTAGGGACGACAACGGCCCTCACACACACACACAACACAAACACAGACTAAGAAGCGCAAGTGTGCCAGAGCAAAGTCAACAGTGTTTAATCACCTGTAAGGAGGATTGGGAATCCCGTCTGTCATCGCAGTCCCTTCTTGTATGGTGTTGTGTCCAGATCTGCGGACACGGGAGAGGTCAATATGAGCTACAAGTTGGTGTTGTGTCCAGATCTGCGGACACGGGAGAGGTCAATATGAGCTATAAGTTGGTGTTGTGTCCAGATCTGCGGACACGGGAGAGGTCAATATGAGCTACAAGTTGGTGTTGTGTCCAGATCTGCGGACATGGGAGAGGTCAATATGAGCTATTAGTTGGAGTCTAGGTGTCAGACTGGGTGTCCGTGCGATGATATGGTGCTCAAGAAGCACCTGGCTGCACCCACGTTAAAAATCCTCCTTGGAGACTAAGGGTTGGAGCAGTCTATTACAAGTGTACATGGGAGTAGTGAGGGTGTTGGCGGGTACAAGGAGAGCTGCCATCACACCCACTCTGCTCCTCGCCCTCTACCCAACCTAAAGGCAACAATTGTATATTTCAGGATCATGAGATATTTAGCACAATTTCAATATTTTTAGAGAAGTTTTGCTATTGTAAAGAAGCATTAAAATGTGGTTTAGTTGTAGGGTGACGGTCAGTGTGAGCGTGTAAGCCTCGCGTCTCTGTGGAGACAGAGTTGCCTGTACCTTCTTGAGGTTATCTTGAGATGATTTCGGGGCTTTAGTGTCCCCGCGGCCCGGTCCTCGACCAGGCCTCCACCCCCAGGAAGCAGCCCGTGACAGCTGACTAACACCCAGGTACCTATTTTACTGCTAGGTAACAGGGGCATAGGGTGAAGGAAACTCTGCCCATTGTTTCTCGCGGGCGCCTGGGATCGACCCCAGGATCACAAGTCCAGCGTGCTGTTCGCTCGGCCGACCAGCTCCCCTCCACTTCACAATATTTCACAAGTTCTTATAGATTCAGTCAGGGCTGAGGCCCAGCATCCCTCATGACTTGATCAGCCAGGCTGTTGCTGTTTATGTCCTGAAGGCACATATACCCATCACAGCTATGCTTATCACATGCCTACTTTAGCTACTTGTCTAGTTCCCTCTTTATGAACAAATCCACAAGGGCCGTGATGAGGATTCGAACCTACGTCCGAGAGCATCCCAGAAGCTGCCTTAATCGACTGAGCTACGACATCGTAAAAGAATTGCAACCAGAAATTCTACTTAAGTTACTTGGATCCTGCAGCCTCTCCGAGACACAAACCAGGATTTTACACAATTCCCCCATGCACCCGAGCTATGTCAATAGGCCATTCTACCCCTTTATGACTTGTACGTCCTGTTATTTAACTAACTGTTCGTATTTAAATCCACAGGGGCCGTGATGAGGATTTGAGCCTATGCGCCGAGACGAACGCTCTAAACGACTACGCTACGACATAGTCAAAAGAATTGCAACCTGAGCAACCCATCCTCGACTCAAGTCCATTCCATCCAGCGGTAAACCCCACAGATGCATTCATAAATTTGAACATGCTGTTCATTCAAAACGGGAATTTTATCAAATATAAATTAATATTATAATATATTAACACATTGTGCATATATAGACATAGGTTATGTGTTAAGGTTCTGTTGGCGATTATTTGTAGTACGTGGGTGAAGCATTTACAGCGTTGTGGTTCGAACAAAATTCGTCAGTGAAGCACTCGTTCCGGAAGTGTTCGAACGTCATCAGTTGTGAGTCGTGTGTAAACCGTTTTTCATTCATAAACAGCTGGGGTTTGGCGGGTGGATGGAATCACTTTTGGGTCTTTGTTTGGAGGACGGGCTGGCCTGAGGTACTGTTGTAACCCTCCAGGATGCCACTGAAGCAGAACCAGGGCTTCACACAACCCCCCCCCCCCCCCGCACTCTGGTGGCTCTGTCGTCCAGTAAGTCTACATCTGACGCCACTCTTTCAACACACAGAAATCCCATTATCGCGATATATTAGCGAAATATATCACCACAGGCACCACAGCACCGCTCCTGTGCCAGGTAAGTACACCACGGGCTCACCATAGCCTGTGTTACTTGGAACTTGTTCCGAGTAGCTGAATCTATAACAACAACCACAGGCACCGTAATGAGGAGTCACAGGTTCGAATCCTCGTCACGGCTCCTGTGGATTTTCTCACTGATATATCACGATGATGTGATTGCTCCGTGTACGTTGATGGGGGTTCTGGGAGTCGTTCTACTCCCCAAGCCCGGCCCGAGGCCAGGCTTGACTTGTGAGAGTTTGGTCCACCAGACTGTTGCTTGGAGCGGCCCGCAGGCCCACATACCCACCACAGCCCGGTTGGTCCGGCACTCCTTGGAGGAATAAATGTAGTTTCCTCTTGAAGATGTCCACGGATGTTCCGTGTTGGCGCTTACTTAACTTAGATGATTATTCATATATATACAAGACAGAGGTGGTGGGGGCTCATCCCGCCCCAGACTGTTGCAGGTTGCTCCGCCTGGCTCACGCTGGGAGGCGCTCAAAGGCTCACGGTCTCCTGGACTTCACAAGTCTGGCCCACTGACTGAGCGGTTTGGGAAGTGATGATGATGATGAAGATTAAGCCACCCAAAAGGTGGCACGAGCATGAATAGCCCGTAAGTGGTGGCCATTTTGAGCCATTACTAGTATCAAGAGCTGATACTGGAGATCTGTAGAGGTGCGACTGCACCCGTGTGGGAAGTGAGTATGGGATGTGGCCATTAACCAGAGGTTCCCGGCACCTCGGTCTTCACCTCACCATACTCTCTGTGCGCACCTGCGTGGCGGCCACACTACCGCCCTCCACACCACCTCTCCCTACCTATAGCACACTATTCTCCTCTACTCTTAATTCCCTCTTCCAGACACATACTACACACCCCACCGCTCCTGTGCCCGGTAAGTCCACTACGGGCTCACCATAGCCCGTGCTACTTGCCCCGCTCCTGTGCCAGGTAAGTCCACTACGGGCTCACCATAGCCCGTGCTACTTGCCCCGCTCCTGTGCCAGGTAAGTCCACTACGGGCTCACCATAGCCAGTGCTAATTGGAACTTGTTCCGAGTAGCTGACTGTATAAGAACAAACAACGACACATACTAATTATCACAAGTCGTTAAGTGGACTGCTACTTAGGCTTTGTCAACAAGAAGACCACAAACACAGCGTGATGGCCGCTGACACCAGTGACTGTACTTGAACAGTGGTTATGTTGTCTTGATTCACACCTGGGAGAGTTGTGGCCACCAGAGTGACCAAGGTGTGGCCAGGCTCACCAGCCCTAGAGTAGCGGCCAGGCTCACCAGCCCTAGAGCGGCGGCCAGGCTCACCAGCCCTAGAGTGGCCAGGCTCACCAGCCCTAGAGTAGAGGCCAGGCTCACCAGCCCTAGAGTGGCCAGGCTCACCAGCCCTAGAGTAGCGGCCACCAGAGTGACCAAGGTGGGGCCAGGCTCACCCGCCCTAGAGTAGCGGCCACCAGAGTGACCAAGGTGGGGCCACGCTCACCAGCCCTAGAGTAGCGGCCACCAGAGTGACCAAGGTGTGGCCACGCTCACCCGCCCTAGAGTAGCGGCCAGGCTCACCAGCCCTAGAGTAGCGGCCAGGCTCACCAGCCCTAGAGCAGCGGCCAGGCTCACCAGCCCTAGAGCAGCGGCCAGGCTCACCAGCCCTAGAGCAGCGGCCAGGCTCACCAGCCCTAGAGTAGCGGCCAGGCTCACCAACCCTAGAGTAGCGGCCAGGCTCACCAGCCCTAGAGCGGCGGCCAGGCTCACCAGCCCTAGAGTAGAGGCCAGGCTCACCAGCCCTAGAGTAGAGGCCAGGCTCACCAGCCCTAGAGTAGAGGCCAGGCTCACCAGCCCTAGAGTAGCGGCCAGGCTCACCAGCCCTAGAGCGGCGGCCAGGCTCACCAGCCCTAGAGTGGCCAGGCTCACCAGCCCTAGAGTAGAGGCCAGGCTCACCAGCCCTAGAGTGGCCAGGCTCACCAGCCCTAGAGTAGAGACCAGGCTCACCAGCCCTAGAGTAGCGGCCAGGCTCACCAGCCCTAGAGTAGCGGCCAGGCTCACCAGCCCTAGAGCGGCGGCCAGGCTCACCAGCCCTAGAGCGGCGGCCAGGCTCACCAGCCCTAGAGCGGCGGCCAGGCTCACCAGCCCTAGAGTAGAGGCCAGGCTCACCAGCCCTAGAGTAGCGGCCAGGCTCACCAGCCCTAGAGTAGCGGCCAGGCTCACCAACCCTAGAGTAGCGGCCAGGCTCACCAGCCCTAGAGTAGCGGCCAGGCTCACCAGCCCTAGAGTAGCGGCCAGGCTCACCAGCCCTAGAGTAGCGGCCAGGCTCACCAGCCCTAGAGTAGCGGCCAGGCTCACCAGCCCTAGAGTAGCGGCCAGGCTCACCAGCCCTAGAGTAGCGGCCAGGCTCACCAGCCCTAGAGTAGCGGCCAGGCTCACCAGCCCTAGAGTAGCGGCCAGGCTCACCAGCCCTAGAGTAGCGGCCAGGCTCACCAGCCCTAGAGTGGCCAGCATCACCCACCCTAGAGTGGCCAGCATCACCCACCCTAGAGTGGCCAGCATCACCCACCCTAGAGTGGCCAGCATCACCCACCCTAGAGTGGCCAGCATCACCCACCCTAGAGTGGCCAGCATCACCCACCCTAGAGTGGCCAGCATCAACAACCCTAGAGTGGCCAGCATCAACAACCCTAGAGTGGCCAGCATCAACAACCCTAGAGTGGCCAGCATCAACAACCCTAGAGTGGCCAGCATCAACAACCCTAGAGTGGCCAGCATCAACAACCCTAGAGTGGCCAGCATCAACAACCCTAGAGTGGCCAGCATCAACAACCCTAGAGTGGCCAGGCTCAACAACCCTAGAGTTAGCACACCAATAAACAACATGAAAGTTGATGACCCAGACAGCTTCTTCATGAATGACATTCAAGCTGCAGATAATATAACGGATATTAACACGAACTCGGAAGTCTTTGAAAGATAAATTGACAATATGCCCATGCACTCAGCTCCTGGGCCTGACTCGTGGAATTCAATATTCATAAAGAAATGTAAAGTACCAGTAGCGAGAGCACTCAGCGTAATATGGAGAAAGAGCCTGGATACAGGGAAGATACCAGCAGCACTTAAATCTGCAGATATAGCTCCGTTGCACAAGGGGGGTAGTAAAGCCTTGGCAAAAAATTATAGGCCAGTTGCACTAACATCACACACAAGTTTTTGAAAGTGATTAGGAATCAAATTTCTAGTTTTATGGAAAACAATGAATTCCACAATCCAGGACAACATGGATTTAGAGCGGAACATCCTATCTGTCACAGTTACTCAACCACTATGACAAAATCACAGAAGCTCAGGAAGAAAAGCAAAATGCAGATATTGTATACACAGACTTTGCAAAGGCGTTCGACAAATGTGACCATAGGGTGATAGCTCACAAAATGAGGTCAATGGGAATAACTGGTAAAGTAGGACGCTGGATACTCAATTTCCTGTCGAACAGAACACAGTAACAATTAAATAAAATCGAGTCCAAGCTCAGTTAAAAGCTCTGTACCTCAAGGTACAGTCCTTGCACCACTGCTGTTCCTTATTCTCTCATCAGATGTAGACAAAAATACAAGTCACAGCTTCGTGTCATCCTTTGCAGATGACACGAAAATCAGCATGAAAATTACCTCTGCTGAAGACATTGAAAAACTACAAGCAGATATTTATAAAGTTTTCGACTGGGCAGCAGAAAATAACATGATGTTTAACGATGATAAATTTCAGGTACTCAGATACGGCAAAAATGAGGACCTTAAACATAATACAGGGTACAAAACACAATCGAATCTGCCCATAATAGGTAAACAGCATGTCAAGGATTTGGGAATAATAATGTCTGACGACCTAACGTTTAGGGGAGCATAACCAAGCAAATATTCCGTCAGCCAGAAAAATGATAGGATGGATTACGAGAACTTTCAAATCCAGGGATCCCATCACAATGGTTGTACTCTTCAAGTCACTTGTGTTGTCCCGTTTCGAGTACTGCTCAGTACTCACTTCCCCCCTTCAAATCAGGAGAGATTGCTGAAATAGAGGGAATACAGAGAACATATACGGTACACATAGACGAGATAAAACACCTAAATTATTGGGATCGTCTCAAAGCCCTCCAAATGTACTCACTAGAAAGGAGACGAGAGAGATACCAAATAATATACACCTGGAAGATACTGGAGGGCCAGGTCCCAAATCTACACAGTAAAATAACAACGTACTGGAGTGAACGATATGGAAGAAAATGCAGAATAGAACCAGTGAAGAGCAGAGGTACCATAGGCACAATCAGAGAACACTGTATAAACATCAGAGGTCCACAGTTGTTCAACACCCTCCCAGCGAGTATAAGAAATATTGCCGGAACAACCGTGGACATCTTCAAGAGAAAACTAGACTGTTTTCTAAAAAACGTGCCGGACCAACCGGGCAGTGGTGGGTATGTGGGCCTGCGGGCCGCTCCAAGCAACAGCCTGGTGGACCAAACTCTCACAAGTCAAGCCTGGCCTCAGGCCGGGCTTGGGGAGTAGAACTCCCAGAACCCCATCAAGCAGGTATCAAGCAGGAATCACGTCAGAGATTGAGGAAAGATGTACATGTTCTTAAGTGCTTGCGTAACCGCTTCGTAAATCTGGCACAGCCAGATTTAAACTTCAGTGGGAGGTTTGTAGTAGAGGAGGGTGGACGTGCAGTGGGACACACTCCCAGCTACCCATCTTCATGTTTACATAGTATTGTCTGTAGTAGAGGAGGGTGGACGTGCAGGGGGACACACTCCCAGCTACCCATCTTCTTGTTTACATAGTATTGTCTGTAGTAGAGGAGGGTGGACGTGCAGTGGGACACACTCCCAGCTACCCATCTTCATGTTTACATAGTATTGTCTGTAGTAGAGGAGGGTGGACGTGCAGTGGGACACACTCCCAGCTACCCATCTTCTTGTTTACATAGTATTGTCTGTAACTATGTACACAATTAGTACAATAATTTGACAGTCTCCGTGGTGTAGTGGTAAGACACTCGCCTGGCGTTCCGCGAGCGCTATGTCATGGGTTCGTATCCTGGCCGAGGAGGATTTACTGGGTGCAAATCCTTAACTGTAGCCTCTGTTTAACTCAACAGTAAAATGTGTACTTGGTTGTAACAAGGATTCTTCGCGGCGGGGATCGTATTCCAGGGACCTGCCCGAAACGCTACGCGTACTAGTGGCTCTACAACCATGTAACAACTCTTGTATATATCTCAAAAAATAGACAATTCGTAGAATTTGCCACTATTCACTTTATTTAGTCCGAAAAAAATAAAACCAAACTTAAATAATCATAGACTTAGTATGGCACATCTAAATGTAATATATTAGGCCTCAGAGAACGTGTATTAGGCAACCCGTTCTCGCAAATTTAATAAGTCAATATTGACTTATTAAATATGTGCATAGGTGACATACTTAACATAATAGTTTCCCTTGAAAAGCTTCATAGAAAACACCGACCTTACCTAACCTACTTAGTATGTTAAGATAAGTATCTTATTGCTTCGTAATTACAATTATTACCTAACCTATAATAGGTATAGGTTAAGTAATATTGTAATTACGAAGCAATAAGATGCTTATCTTAAGATTCTAACAAGGTTAGGTAAGGTCGGTGTTTTCTATGAATCTTTTTAAGGGTATCTATTATGTTTAGTATATCACCTATGCACGTAGTTAATAAGTCAATATTGACTTTACGAATTTGCGAGAACGGGTTGCATTAGGCCTAGGTAGGTTAGGATAAGTTTTCTTTGCGACATCAGTACAAAAAACGTACCCGTTTGTAAAATTCAATACCGATTTCTACTTTCTAATTGTCCTTTACGTCAATATATAATTTTATATTGTAGGACCATCCTACAATATGTAGGATGGTCCTCACTGTTACTGATGATGCTACCTAAACAAGAGGATGGGCTGCTCCTAGTATAACACGAGTATCCTGTCTATGTTTCATGTACACAGTTAGCCAAGATTTCACTGTTAACAAGTGCATCAGTTGAGTTACAAAAGTAGTAAATGTGTGTAGGAGTATTTGTAAAGTTAGTGAGAGATCTTGCTTATAGCCAGCCACACGTCCCATGACACTCCCACAGGCTGTATTACTGGTGCTAACCGAGTGTGTTCTTGACTTGGTGCTCTGCTACACCCGACTATCTCTTCAACGAGTGCCGGACCAACCAGGTTGTGGTGGGTATGTGGGCCTGCGGGCCGCTCCAAGCAACAGCCTGGTGGACCAAACTCTCACAAGTCAAGCCTGGCCTCGGACCGGGCTTGGGGAGTAGAAGAACTCCCAGAACCCCATCAACCAGGTATCAAGCAACAGCCTGGTGGACCAAACTCTCACAAGTCAAGCCTGGCCTCGGGCCGGGCTTGGGGAGTAGAACAACTCCCAGAACCCCATCAACCAGGTGTATGTGGGCCTGCAGGCCGCTCCAAGCAACAGCCTGGTGGACCAAACTCTCACAAGTCAAGCCTGGCCTCGGGCCGGGCTTGGGCAGTAGAACAACTCCCAGAACCCCATCAACCAGGTATATGTGGGCCTGCGGGCCGCTCCAAGCAACAGCCTGGTGGACCAAACTCTCACAAGTCAAGCCTGGCCTCGGGCCGGGCTTGGGGAGTAGAACAACTCCCAGAACCCCATCAACCAGGTATATGTGGGCCTGCGGGCCGCTCCAAGCAACAGCCTGGTGGACCAAACTCTCACAAGTCAAGCCTGGCCTCGGGCCGGGCTTGGGGAGTAGAACAACTCCCAGAACCCCATCAACCAGGTATATGTGGGCCTGCGGGCCGCTCCAAGCAACAGCCTGGTGGACCAAACTCTCACAAGTCAAGCCTGGCCTCGGGCCGGGCTTGGGGAGTAGAACAACTCCCAGAACCCCACCAACCAGGTATGACTGAGGTACCTGTGTGAGCGGCATAGTCTAAGCTGGGCCTCGGCAGGGCCAACACACACTACAGGTCGATGCTCGTGCATTTACTGCCGAGACTCCTAGTTATAAACCCAAACATTGTATGTAATTTGTTTGTTACATGTGTTGAAACACTGATGCCTGGTGTTTGGTCTCTGTCACTCATGACCTGCCCCGTCGTGTCCAACAACTTGTCCACAACTGTATCGTTCATCTCATAGAAAATGTTACTGTCATTTCCCAAGTTTAAGACATTGCTATTACTCTTCATCCCAAAACAGACATCTCTCTACTCCAACTTCATCCCGTTGATGCTAACTCAATTTGTCTTGCCCTTCATCCAGGCTTCCTGGTTATCTTGAGGTTATATTGAGATGGTTTCGGGGCTTAGCGTCCCCGCGGCCCGGTCCTCGACCAGGCCTCCTTTTTGTTACACACCCCCCAGGAAGCAGCCCGTAGCAGCTGTCTAACTCCCAGATACCTATTTACTGCTAGGTGATCAGGAGCATCAGGGTGACAGAAACTCTGCCCATTTGTTTCCGTCTCAACCGAGGATCAAACCAGGAACCTTAGGACTACAAATCCCGAGCGCTGTCCACTCAGCCGTCAGGTCCCTTAATCCAAAAGATCCAAAAGATAAGGTTCCCTGGAATGTGGTGGCCCTCAACCTTCCTGGTGAGCTTCTTGTGGGGTGCAGTGTCCAAGTCTTTACTTACTCAATATAAACTTTACAATTGTTAAACATATAATACTGTACTATATATAACTACATCCAATAATCTGTAATTCGGAAACCATTTTGATATTGTGGAATTACAGGAGGGACCTGGTTTCAAACCTGCACACGGAGATCATTCTTGCGAGACATGACAGCATGCTAGTGTGTAAAATGGTCCCACTAAAAAGTAGGAATGCAATAATCAAGTTACACTATAAAGAGCGCAAATGCTTTTCAAAACCCATCCCTTCAAATCTAAGAGGAATAACCAATAGACTCCTGTTTCAAACATGTTTCCACAGAAAGGTGGATGAAGGAGTCTGGTTACCAGCTCTGCTAAAATTCTATTATTGAGCAATAATAGGATTTTAGCAGAGCAATAATAGGATTTTAGCAGAGCAATAATAGGATTTTAGCAGAGCAATAATAGGATTTTAGCAGAGCAATAATAGGATTTTAGCAGAGCAATAATAGGATTTTAGCAGAGCTGATAACAAGAATCTTTACACAAGATTCTGTACAGAAATCCTAACAGAATCCTTACAGAATCCAGTCTGGTGCTACCTAAACACCAGAATCCGTCTTCTATATTGGAAACACACGCGGCGGTCTCCTGTCTACGCTTAGTACTCACCTAGTTGTGTTTGCGGGGATTGAGCCACTGACCACTCTTTGGTCAGTAGCTCTTTAGTGCCAGGCTCATGTTACTCATCAACTAGACTGTGGTACATATTGAATATGCTACTGGATGCCTGCACTAGCGGCGTGAGAGGTGACGGCCACAATTAGAAGTGCGCGATGGTTGGCGAGGATTAATGTCCCACATGACCACGTTGTCTTCGTCTATTCCATTATGCTAAGGCTAATTAATGGTCGTGCTGGATCTCTTATCAAACAAGAGAAGCGCGTATTTATGACGATAGCTGTAAATGACCACCTTATAGATAACCTTCAAAGAGAACCCGTATGTAGATTTGTGAGAAGCTCTATGTTAGTTATTGACAACACAACTAATCGTATCGTCGTTATTTCGCACAGGCCAATGTCAGGTAGGTGAGATGGTCCGTGACCCACTCACGCAGGAGGCACAGTAAACTATTCCTCTGATCAGGCTCTATAATTTTTTTTTTTTTTTTTTGAGATATATACAAGAGTTGTTACATTCTTGTACAGCCACTAGTACGCGTAGCGTTTCGGGCAGGTCCCTGGAATACGATCCCCGCCGCGAAGAATCCTTGTTACAACCAAGTACACATTTTACTGTTGAGTTAAACAGAGGCTACAGCTAAGGATTTGCGCCCAGTAAATCCTCCCCGGCCAGGATACGAACCCATGACTAAGCGCTCGCGGAACGCCAGGCGAGTGTCTTACCACTACACCACGGAGACTATCGCCATTCAAGTTTGAAGCACATGTCTACGTCGTGGACTATGTCTCACAAGCGCCGGCACCACACACATTACCACCTGTCGCCACAGTAACTACCACATTACCCAGTACTGTTGCACAACCGCTTCCTAAGGCTACATACATCATGCACTAGTCCTGGTCACTCCTGGTACTACAGAGCATCAATGTCACCTCCTCCAACATCTGATCAACGTGACTCACTTCAAAGTTCCATCTCATGTCTCGTCTCATTAGTAACTGGTAAACTGTTGACCTCCATCACACTGCAACCAAACAGGCTCACCAACATGTATGCCAATACATTGCTGCAGTTAAAAATCCAGCTGGATAAAATCAAGATAATGGGAAACCTTTGACAAGCCGCCGGCTTCCTATCGTCGTCGCGGCCACTAGAGAGAGGATGACCCCTCAGATAAATTTAGGTAAATTTAACCGAAAGCTTTTAAGTAATATGGGTTCGTATCCTGGCCGGGAAGGATCGACTAGGCACCAATCCTTTGCCTCTGCCTCTGCCTCTGTCCACCCAGCAGTGAATGGGTACCTGGTTATTAAATTATTTGGCGGGTCGTATTCCAGGAAAAATTAGGATTAAGGATCTGCCCTAAACGCTATGTGCGCTAGTGACTGTACAAGAAAGTAAAAACTCTAAATAAATACAAATATGCCTGCGCCATGATATAGTGTTGGTACTATACACACCAATGTCATAGGCACAATCAGAGAACACTGTTTAAACATCAGAGGTCCGCGGTTGTTCAACGTCCTCCCAGCGAGTATAAGAAATATTACCGGAACAACCGTGGACATTTTCAAGAGGAAACTAGATTTATTTCTCTAAGGAGTGCCGGACCAACCAGGCTGTGGTGGGTATGTGGGCCTGCGGGCCGCTCCAAGCAACAGCCTGGTGGACCAAACTCTCACAAGTCAAGCCTGGCCTCGGACCGGGCTTGGGGAGTAGAAGAACTCCCAGAACCCCATCAACCAGGTATCAACCAGGTAATGTGAAGCTATTCTAAGTTATGGTCATTGCACGGGCGATAGTCTGAGCCTGCGAAGGAAAACAAATCTGAAGGCATCATCCAAAACCAGGAGAGGGAGGTGGGTGGGACATGATAGCCTGGGGTTCCTTTATCTGCAATGGTAATACGGCTTGACAAGCGCTCCAGAACTGGACGTATTCACACCGTCGCCTCAACACCACCATGTAAATCACGCAGTCGAGCATGAGTGCTGTATGTAAGAACAACATCCCGAGCTCCTTGCAGGATCAGACCGTCATTAACAGAACTCATGTCTCAGATTTTCCAGCAGTCCAACAGACTGTAGGAACAAATCAATTTCATCAAACGATATTCAACTTCAGATAGACAATGTTAACATCAGCAATAAAATGATGGAAAGTTCCTTGGCGTATATATGACAAGAGACTCACCTTCAGCACCCACATACAACACAACCAAAAAGTCTCAAAAATGGCCGCTATACAGTACTCTCCAAAATCAGATATTATGATCCCCACTCTGCTCTCCTCTCAATATACTACTCGCTATTCTATCCCTAGCTTACATACAGTTTCTGTGCATGGGGTTCAACCACTCCAAATTACCTCAATCACCCATCAAAAATCTGCTATCAGAACAATAACAAACTGTTTTCAGACAATACACAGCCGCTCAGTTTAAATTACTAAACATGTTAAACACACTCGCTCCATACTAGTAATAGCACTCACTCTTGTGCTATTTACATGTACAAAACCTTGTTCCTAAATGCAAATCCTGATCTGAAACTCTTCCTTGACAGATGTAATAGAACCCATAATCACCACACCATAAATAAATATCTCTTTGATATCCCCAGAGTCAAACTAAATCTGTGCAAACACACTATGCAAATAAGGGGATCTAGTCTATGAAACTCACTCGCTAACGAATTAAAAAGCTGTCCAGTATAAGCCATATTCTAAGATAACAAATTTTGCTACAATGTACCTATTAATATTCTTCAAATCCTGCTACAAATTACCTACTTATAATTATCTGTTAGATTAAGGACCAGCCCGAAACGCTATGCGTGTTAGTGGCTTTGCAAGAATGTAAAAACATCAATGTTATGTACTGTCACAAACCCAATGTACCTTCTTGTATATACAGTATATTTATAAAAAAAAATGCCTGACGGAACCTAGATACAGTCATCTTTGTCATCATCTATAGTCATCTTTGGCAGCCTCACATATCTTGAGTATTACATCACAATGTAAGCTAGCCACAGTACTACCTAAAATTCCTGTTCGTTACTTAGGGGCCTCTCGGTGTCACTACTATAATTTGATACTGTAAAAAGACTAGATATACATGTTAAACTTAGTAATTAGTTCAGCAATGTCGTAACAGGCTTAGCGATACGAAATTTGGGGTCTAGTTCTTAAGCCAATTATATTCCTCTGTAACCTTATCCATTACTAATCACAGGATAATATGGGGTTCACTGTCACTCACAGGATGGATATGGGAGTGCATAATAAATTAATTAAATGCCTCCACCTGTGTATAGAATAAAATTCTCAAAAAATCTCAAATCTCAAAAAAAAAATAAAAATGCCAGAAACTCTTCCAATACAGTATACTCCAATAGCATATAAACTAGTTATACCATGAAGTTAAGGAAATGTACATTTTACATCAACAGAATTCAGTGGTTAGCCTGGATTAAAATCACTCTGAACAAACAGCTCATGTAACAAAGATCTGATTTCAATGGGATACAAAATACTTGTCAATAAACAATCTCTGTGATACTTTCTTAATTCACAAATATACAGATGGGGTTATATCTGCTGATTCGTTTTATTCTTTCCTGTTGACCTGCTACACAATTATATACATACAGTAATTCATTCTTAAATTAGATTTCCTGACAATTAATATTGTTTACTAGATGGGTAATTCCCTTCAGACAAAATTATGTCATTCATTTGTGAATTATTTCAAGTGTAGGTGTGGACGTCAGGCCAGGTAGGAGATTGCAGCAATGCGAGGCTGGACTCCCAAAATACCTCTAGAAAGTTTCCTCCATTCACAATTTAGCTTAAAAAGGTCAGAGTCTCATAGGTTCTACAAAAATGCAACCTATGCCTATGGCAAGCCGAGACATTAACTGTTAAATAACTTGACTTTCAACCAGGTATCACGATGACTAAACTTCCTCATAACATTTGTTCCGACTTCCAGATCTCAAATAGAATTAGAAAAGTAAGCCCATTGAGGATATATTATGCTCCAGATGCTTTTCAGAAAACTTTACCAGAATTTCTCTCTTCCAAGTACAGTAATTTTATTTTATGGTCTGGATAAAATGAGTTTAGAGCAACTACCGTACAGCATATTTGGCAGGATTGAACATTGTGTATTCAGCAATACATTTCATATATTACTACGGATTTCTCCATAACATCATTAGTCAGTGCCAACAGAACTAGACCATCACATAAAAACATAACATTGGCCTTAGTACTTCCTATGCAACAGTCAGCTCTACTGGCTCTCAACAATGGATCAAGATTGACAATGGACTAAAAACAGTACCTTGTATGTCCTCAATTTTAGTTAGAAATTTTCAGAGGACAATACTCCATTTTGAAACTAATTTGCATACCTGATAAGAAATAGATATCAAGTGATTACAAGGCATACTTTTCAGCTAAGCAATACAAAATTTGGTGTATTCAGATTTGTTGAAAGCTTTGGAGGCTTGGAGAAACAGGATAGAGCTACCCCTGTGAGTTGCAGTACTAAATAGTTTTCACCACTATGAAATAATGAAGTGTCTTTGAATAACCAGTTTTATAGGCATGTACTCACCTAATAAAACATTATTGCCAACTATGCCAAATGCCAACAGCATTTGGTGTTCCCAGGCGGTCACCCATCCAAGTACAGTACTAACCAAACCCAACATTGCTTAACTTCGCTGATCGGACGAGAAGCGGTGTTCTCAACGTGGTATGGCCGTTGGCCATACCACATGGCCATGTGACACGTGGAATGTCACTAATGTGTATTGTGTCAGCTGGTAAGTTGTGAGTATATATGCAGTATAATAAAATGCACTGTTATACTACAGGCAAAAGTTCCTTACAAATAATGTGTCTCAGTGTTTGGATACTGACACCAGGCTGTCCAGAAATGACAGTAATTCCTGACAGCCCTATTTTTTAAATGATATATCCACCAGTATTGCATGTACAGTAGTTTCAACTTTGGTGTAATTTTATAGAACAATTTCTTCTCTTCCTATATAGTATACAATATATTTCCCAAAAAAAGTTAAATACATTTTCTTTGGTCCACCACAAACTTTGCTAACTTTAAGTGTTTGGTAACAGTAGATATTATCCTACATGCAAATTATCTATTAATATTTAAAAAATATTATTATAATGCAGATTTTAAGGAAATTTTTTTGCATGACCAAGTTTTTAAAATAAATAAAACATGATTAACTAAAGTACAAAATCATATACAGTACAGTAATTTCAGAGGTAATGCATCAACTCAGGTTTTAACAACAGTAAACTTATTATACTGTACAGTACTGTGATTCTAAGTTTTTTTTTAACTTGTCTGCTAATCTCATACCAATTAATACACAGAAAAGTTTATATAAAATTCTATTTTAATTATCAGGTCATATTTTTCTATATTATTATAAGAATACAAATGCTCTACTTTTCCTTTATTTTTTATTTGTTATATATACAAGAGTTCTAACATTCTTGTACAGCCACTAGCATGCGTAGCATTTCGGGCAAGTCCTTAAAACTAATGTTCCCCAGAATACGACCCCCAAATTTTTTAACAACCAGATACCCACTTTACTGTTGGGTAAATAAAGGCTACAGTTAAGGAGTGACACCCAGTAAATCCTCCCCGGCCACGATACGAACCCAAGACAAAGCGCTCGCGAAACGCCAGGCGAGTGTCTTACCACTACACCACGGAGACTGCTGCTTTACTTATATATGATTAATATAAAAACTCTGCTTACTTCTAGTATTTTGTATTATTTTATTCCCACTTAATTCTTCAGAGCTCCTCATAAAGTTCAACTTGCCTCCAGCTGGATGCGGAGTGTATATCATACCAGGAAAGAAGGGCATCAAACATTTCATGAAAACATTACATACTGAAATAAAGTCTCAGAGGCTTTAAGCAGAAGCTTCCTTCAGTTGGTTATCGGGTCATCTAGAATATCGGATGCAACTAGAATTATAGCAACCTTGAGAAATGCAATTTGATGACCCACAGAATATACATCTTCACACATTTAATTGCGTTTTAAGCTATACAAATGATTTTGTTAGCTATCCTGTAATTATAAATTACAATATATACAGTAGTTTATCTTGACCCAAATAATGCTTTAGACATCATTCCACTTGAGATATTGCTCAAGATTAAAATACAAATGTTACTTTCCTAATGGTTCAGATATAAAAAATGCCATAATAATAATAATAATAATTCATTTTCTTGAGAACAGGCAGCCTGTCTAGGGTCCTGGTAGTACAATCAGGTACTACCCGACTGTACTGACTGTAGTCGGGTTTGAATCTCGGATGGGACAGAAATGGTTAGGCACATTTCCTTTCACCTAATGCCTCTGTTCACCAGCAGGAGAGATTGCTGAAATAGAGGGAATACAGAGAACATATACGGCACGCATAGACGAGATAAAACACCTAAATTATTGGGATCGTCTCAAAGCTCTCCAAATGTATTCTCTAGAAAGGAGACGAGATATCAAATAATATACACATGGAAAATACTGGAGGGTCAGGTCCCAAATCTACACAGTAATATAACAACGTACTGGAGTGAACGATATGGAAGAAAATGCAAGATTGAACCAGTGAAGAGCAGAGGTGCCATAGGCACAATCAGAGAGCACTGTATAAACATCAGGGGTCCGCGGTTGTTCAACGTCCTCCCAGCGACTATAAGAAATATTGCCGGAACAACCGTGGACATCTTCAAGAGAAAACTGGATGGTTTTCTAAGAGAAGTTCCGGATCAGCCGGGCTGTGGTGGGTACGTGGCTCGGCGGGCCGCTTCAAGCAACAGCCTGGTGGACCAAACTCTCACAAGTCAAGCCTGGCCTCAGGTCGGGCTTGGGGAGTAGAAGAACTCCCAGAACCCCATCAACCAGGTATCAACCAGGTACCTAGCAGCAAGTAGGTTCTCAGGTATCAGTAGGTACTAATTGATGTAACTTTACAACAATTGACTAACTTCTGGGTACCCATTTACTGCCAAGTGAATGGAATCATTAGACGAAAGGAAACATACCTTACCATTTCTGTCTTACTGGGATTTGAACCTGGGATTCCTGATTGTTAATAAAGAACGAACCCACCTGTACTGTCGACATATCACCCAAATGTAAATAAGCATCAACTTATTTACATTTGGTTAATCATAGGTTTTATTCTGAAAACTTGGTCATGCAAAAAATTATCCTTAAAATCTGTATTATAATAATAATATTTTAATTTTATGAATCTGGCTTATAATCTATAATTATCTTACTAGGCCTAATATGAAAAAGTATTACTCAATACAATACATTGTTTATTCAAAAGAATATGTGCACAAAGAACATAGGAGTTGTGCACAAGTTGTAGGAAAAGAAGTTACACAATCTATGAAGTCACTATTACGCAAATCATTTCAGGCAAAATTACAGGTAGGCTCCTTGATTTCAACATAGGCCTAATTGCCAACACTTCAATACCGGACAATACTGAACTACCATAGTATTGACACACTGTTCTTTACAGTAGGCCAGCCCTACTTGATGCCATCTTTGAAGAGATGACAATGAAGGTGGTATGAGGGACAATAACATTAGAGGAGCAGTAATGTCTCCAAAAATTGCAGTCCTGGTTATGCTAACTTAAGTTTATAAATCATTACAGATAATATTTTCAGGCTCACCTGTATACTAGTTTTCCTCTGCAATATGTCAATGTCACAAGACAAGTTCCATGACTTACATAGGGGGTTTCAAAATTTACACGTGTAAAAATATAGATTAACAGTTAATGACCAATTGTCGAGACCTTTCGGCACCGCTTAAAATATTAGAGGAAATTGTCAACATTAAAGAGAGTCAACAATTTATGTCTTACTGTATCAACATTGTATTGTATTTGAAGATATTTTGCACTATTGTATTGCAAGAAGAATATTTGAAGATATTTCTCATTATACAGTACATTATTATTTGTATATTATACAGCAATATTTTGTAACTATTGTAAATCGTTATTTAAATACTTCAAGAATATCCATGCTTATTCCAAGAACCAAAGGTATTGTAGCCCGATGTTGTATTCAAGTTTTATTAACCCCATCCAAGTGTCTGCTGGAAGATTATCATTTAATAGGAATAGCTGTCAGTTTACCTTGGTGTAAAGATTTACAGTACTGTTCCTAAGCACAGTACTTGTGTGGTGTAGGATGGTACACAAGAGCAGGAGAGCACAGTACTTGTGGTGTAGGAGGGTACACTAGAGCACAGTACTTGTGTGGTGTAGGATGGTACACAAGAGCACAGTACCTGTGTGGTGTAGGAGGGTACACAAGAGCACAGTACTTGTGTGGTGTAGGATGGTACACTAGAGCACAGTACCTGTGTGGTGTAGGAGGGTACACAAGAGCACAGTACTTGTGTGGTGTAGGATGGTACACTAGAGCACAGTACCTGTGTGGTGTAGGAGGGTACACTAGAGCACAGTACCTGTGTGGTGTAGGAGGGTACACTAGAGCACAGTACCTGTGTGGTGTAGGAGGGTACACAAGAGCACAGTACCTGTGTGGTGTAGGAGGGTACACAAGAGCACAGTACCTGTGTGGTGTAGGAGGGTACACAAGAGCACAGTACTTGTGTGGTGTAGGATGGTACACTAGAGCACAGTACCTGTGTGGTGTAGGAGGGTACACTAGAGCACAGTACCTGTGTGGTGTAGGAGGGTACACTAGAGCACAGTACCTGTGTGGTGTAGGAGGGTACACAAGAGCACAGTACCTGTGAGGTGTAGGGGGGTATACAAGAGCACAGTACCTGTGTGGTGTAGGAGGGTACACAAGAGCACAGTACCTGTGAGGTGTAGGAGGGTACACAAGAGCACAGTACCTGTGAGGTGTAGGAGGGTACACTAGAGCACAGTACCTGTGTGGTGTAGGGGGGTATACAAGAGCACAGTACCTGTGTGGTGTAGGAGGGTACACTAGAGCACAGTACCTGTGTGGTGTAGGAGGGTACACAAGAGCACAGTACCTGTGAGGTGTAGGAGGGTACACTAGAGCACAGTACCTGTGTGGTGTAGGGGGGTATACAAGAGCACAGTACCTGTGTGGTGTAGGAGGGTACACTAGAGCACAGTACCTGTGTGGTGTAGGATGGTACACAAGAGCACAGTACCTGTGTGGTGTAGGGGTGTGTGGCCAGGTCAACAGCATCCTGCACCAGCCTCTCCTTCAGGAGTCCGCTGAGCTGCGTGTGAGGGAGCCTCACTAGCTCTGCCCTCCCGGCCTCGTACGCGTCCAAATAACGGGCCGGCGTTGTGGTCGAGGTCATGGGCAGGGTCAAGGAGGCCGGAGGTTCACCAGGGGTAGAGGCCGTCGAGCCTGACCCACGAGAGCCTCTGGAGGAACGAGAGGAGCGGCCTCGCGACCCACTGGAGTTACGGAGGGTTGTGTGGTCGCGGGCTGCCAGCTGCGCCTCCTCCACCGTGAAGTACACAGAGGCAGCACCCTCCTCCCGTAGCAGCAAGATAGCATTCAGCAAGGTAGTTCGATGACCTGGGTTCACTACACCGATAGCGTCCAGGTCGGGAGCACCGATCTGTTTGCATATCTCTAGGTCATCGTAGCCGTTGTCGATGAAAGATTCAGCGTACTGCTCCATGTGGAGGGACCTAAGCCACTCCTCAACTATGGTTTCCTCCATCTCCATTACACAACTACACCAACACTAACACTCTTCACTCATTTCATTAACCAAGCCGGGGAGGTGTTGGCACGCGCCTGACCCACGCACCACTTGACACTTGACTGTTTACACCGCGGCCCGCTACCTCCCCTCCCCGCCTCCCCACAGCCGCCAACAGATGGCTCTGCTGCTCCTCCTCCTGACAAATGACTCGCGACGGCTCATGCTCGCGCCGTCTGCAGCCTCCTAATTTCATTGAAATGTAGATGTTTATCTCTCAGAATGTTTGGTAATATGTTTATTGTTTGTGATGTGAGTATATGTATATATTAACACGATGTACTGAACGGGGTGAGAATAGCTTGAGCTACCTCATCCCTTTGTGTGTATTTTACCTCAATAAACTTATTTCAATTTCAATTTCAATTTCAATTTCAATGGTCTAAAAACTCCACCCTTATTAGGCATTTAAAGAGAATTTTAAATTATCGATTAACAAATATTTATTCTGATCTTGAAAGCCTCATAAACAGTAGGCAAAAAACTTCAAATGAATTTGAAGTGTCCATCCTACACCCACTAAAAACCAAAGCTGGGAACATCAGTGAAATACCATCCATTATATACAAGAGCGCCTCCCACGCCAATAGGTTACATATATTGGTTATACAACCAATAGATTCAGCTACTCGGAACAAGTTCCAAGTAGCACGGACTATGGTGAGCCCGTAACTTACCTGGCACAGGAGCGGGGCAAGTAGCACGGGCTATGGTGAGCCCTTAACTTACCTGGCACAGGAGCTGGGCAAGTAGCACGGGCTATGGTGAGCCCGTAGTGGACTAACCTGGCACAGGAGCGGTTCTCAGGGGTACAGTGCCAATTTTATAGGTGCCGGAGCTCTGGAGGGCCTGACAAAAGCCTGTCATTTCCTATCCTGTTTCTATATACGTCAGACTATTAGTATTTCGTGTTTGTACTCACTAATTATCATAAAATATAATTATCAAGCAAAAAAAGAAAAAACATCAAACATGTATTTATCAGTTTAAGAAGTTAAAAGACAGTGCTCACAAAACAGGGCCCCTGGGAACACCAGTGTGCTGGGGCCCTTACGACCAGGGCCGTCTTAACAGCATTATGGGCCCCTGGGCACACCAGTGTGCTGGGGCCCCTACGACCAGGGCCGTCTTAACAGCTTCATGGGCCCCTGGGCACACCAGTGTGCTGGGGCCCCTACGACCAGGGCCGTCTTAACAGCATTATGGGCCCCTGGGCACACCAGTGTGATGGGGCCCCCTACGACGAGGGCCGTCTTAACAGCAGCATGGGCCCCTGGGCACACCAGTGTGCTGGGGCCCCTACGACCAGGGCCGTCTTAACAGCATTATGGGCCCCTGGGCACACCAGTGTGATGGGGCCCCCTACGACCAGGGCCGTCTTAACAGCAGCATGGGCCCCTGGGCACACCAGTGTGCTGGGGCCCCTACGACCAGGGCCGTCTTAACAGCATTGTGGGCCACTGGGCACACCAGTACTGGGGCCCCTACGACCAGGGCCGTCTTTAACAGCATCATGGGCCCCTGGGCACACCAGTGTGCTGGGGCCCCTACGACCAGGGCCGTCTTAACAGCATCCTGGGCACACCAGTGTGCTGGGGCCCCTACGACCAGGGCCGTCTTAACAGCATCATGGGCCCCTGGGCACACCAGTGTGCTGGGGCCCCTACGACCAGGGCCGTCTTAACAGCATTATGGGCCCCTGGGCACACCAGTGTGATGGGGCCCCCTACGACCAGGGCCGTCTTAACAGCAGCATGGGCCCCTGGGCACACCAGTGTGCTGGGGCCCCTACGACCAGGGCCGTCTTAACAGCTTCATGGGCCCCTGGGCACACCAGTGTGCTGGGGCCCCTGTGACCAGGGCCGTCTTAACAGCATCATGGGCCCCTGGGCACACCAGTACTGGGGCCCCTGTGACCAGGGCCGTCTTAACAGCATCATGGGCCCCTGGGCACACCAGTACTGGGGCAACTACGACCAGGGCCGTCTTAACAGCATCATGGGCCCCTGGGCACACCAGTACTGGGGCCCCCTACGACGAGGGCCGTCTTAACAGCATCATGGGCCCCTGGGCACACCAGTACTGGGGCCCCCTACGACGAGGGCCGTCTTAACAGCATCATGGGCCCCTGGGCACACCAGTACTGGGGCCCCTAGGACCAGGGCCGTCTTAACAGCATCATGGGCCCCTGGGCACACCAGTACTGGGGCCCCTAGGACCAGGGCCGTCTTAACAGCATCATGGGCCCCTGGGCACACCAGTACTGGGGCCCCTACGACCAGGGCTGTCTTAACAGCATCATGGGCCCCTGGGCACACCAGTACTGGGGCCCCTAGGACCAGGGCCGTCTTAACAGCATCATGGGCCCCTGGGCACACCAGTACTGGGGCCCCTGTGACCAGGGCCGTCTTAACAGCATCATGGGCCCCTGGGCACACCAGTACTGGGGCCCCTACGACCAGGGCTGTCTTAACAGCATCATGGGCCCCTGGGCACACCAGTACTGGGGCCCCTAGGACAAACCACTCACAGGAATAAAAGGTAAATGGTCGACAATATTAAACATATGTTGACTTTATTATCACTTCAACAAAGCTGGTGTTAAAGCATTAAAACATGCTGTAGAGCAGCAACTGGTCAACATGATAAACATTTGAACAATACACAAGGCTTGACAAACACAATAATACTCAGTAAGCAAAGATTAGATGGCACAGTATATTACTATGAACTTCTTATTATAACAAGTATTTACGGCATTTCTTTTCAGAGAATTGCTTTATTATTGGCTTGAAGTCGCTGGGCTTCAGGATGTCATTTTCCATGTACAGGAGTGACCGCCTGTCCACACGGTGCCGCCCCATTGTGCTACGACAGGGAGGTTATCTTGAGATGATTTCGGGGCTTTAGTGTCCCTGCGGCCCGGTCCTCGACCAGGCCTCCACCCCCAGGAAGCAGCCTGTGACAGCTGACTAACACCCAGGTACCTATTTTACTGCTAGGTAACAGGGGCATAGTGTGAAAGAAACTCTGCCCATTGTTTCTCGCCGGCGCCCGGGATCGAACCCGGGACCACAGGATCAGAGAAGTCCAGTGTACTGTCCGCTCGGCCGACCGGCTCCCGGGAGAGTCCCGGGAGTCTCATTGTTGATCAAGAGTGCTGGAGACGCTCACATTTAAATGGTCGTCATAATTCAGGTCTTCGTGATACATATTAGCCAGATGTTCACACTCTTTCTTTAGTGCATCAGAAACAATGGTTTTAAATTCACTGAAGAAAGAAAACATATTGCCAATTTGTGAATAAACCTCTGCACGTTTTGTCTGTTCAAAGATTCGAGTGTCCAGAATAGGGAGGAAAGTTTCCACATTGAATTTTTCGGTTATAATGAGAAGTATCTCTTCTGCTGATCCATCATATCCACTAAGACGCGCACTTTGTTTTCGTCCCCGTTTTTCCCATCACTGTAATCTGTGTCTGGACACATATTCCTGAATTTGAATTCACATTCACTAAATTTGTCTCAAGTTTCTTCAAGATAGGTTTTCATAGACTCAAGAAGATTCGTGGCAACAAGGATATTCACATCATTTGATTGTAGGACCTTGTTTGTTTTGTGCATTCTTTCTAGCATGTCATTCTAAAGAATTGTGAGAAAGATTCTTACCAGGTTTTCCATTTCTTTGTTCATTCCTTCTGCCTGTCGTCTTGTATTCATTTGCTGTTCATTGTCAGCTGATAGAGAATCCAATACATGTTTTATTTTCTCAAACCCCCCCATGCAGTACTCACTTGGTGAGTACAGAGCATGAACAGCATCACAATGTGCTGACCATCGTGTCAGACAGACGCTTCACCACAAAATCTTTTCCTAAAGATAATGTCAATACATTCCAACGAAGAGTGCAACCAGCAAAAAATTAATACAGATGCTGAACAAAGTCCAAGAATTTGACAGTCTGTAGACAGCTCTGCTGCTTTTACTCCCACCAAGTTCATGCTGTGTCCAGCACAGGGGACATACATGGCAAACTAAGAGTTGATGAATCCGTGCTTGCAATCCAGTATATCATCCAGACATATTTGAGGCATTAACATATGCCTGACCACGGCAGTTTGATGGTGGAATTTTGTTCTCATTAAGAAAATCCACGACAGTGTCTGTTAGATCCTTTGCTCCGTGAGAAAACATGAGGATGAACATCAAGAAAGGTTCCACAGACTCACGGCCATTAATGTATAGGACAGTAAATGTCAGTTGATCCGTGTGTGAGATCTGGTGTGAAATCTTCACTTAATGAATAATACTTTGACTCTTTCACTTCTTCAAGAATAATACAAAGAACCTTGTGGTCCCATTAATTAAATAAATTTCTCACAAATATTTTTCAGATTAATATGACGGATTCCCTTTTCCAGTATTTCCATACATTTTGAGATGTTCTTCCGAGAAAGGGTCAAATTCACCCAGCAGGTCTAGTATACCTAATAGTTGCCCTCTCTGCTGACCCAATAATCTTATTTGCTCCAGGAAATGGCAGACCTCTAGAGGCAAGTTAGTTTAGTTCATTTATTATGCACCCCATACCCATCTTGTGGGAGGTTGTAGAAATATAATAATAATAATAATTTATTTAGGAAAAGTCATGATGGAGGTAGTACATGATGGAGGTAGTACATGATGGAGGTAGTACATGATGGAGGTAGTACATGATGGAGGTAGTACATGATGGAGGCAGTACATGATGGAGGTAGTACATGATGGAGGTAGTACATGATGGAGGTAGTACATGATGGAGGTAGTACATGATGGAGGTAGTACATGATGGAGGTAGTACATGATGGAGGTAGTACATGATGGAGGTAGTACATGATGGAGGTAGTACATGATGGAGGTAGTACATGATGGAGGTAGTACATGATGGAGGTAGTACATGATGGAGGTAGTACATGATGGAGGTAGTACATGATGGAGGCAGTACATGATGGAGGTAGTACATGATGGAGGCAGTACATGATGGAGGTAGTACATGATGGAGGTAGTACATGATGGAGGTAGTACATGATGGAGGCAGTACATGATGGAGGTAGTACATGATGGAGGTAGTACATGATGGAGGCAGTACATGATGGAGGTAGTACATGATGGAGGTAGTACATGATGGAGGTAGTACATGATGGAGGTAGTACATGATGGAGGCAGTACATGATGGAGGCAGTACATGATGGAGGTAGTACATGATGGAGGTAGTACATGATGGAGGTAGTACATGATGGAGGTAGTACATGATGGAGGCAGTACATGATGGAGGCAGTACATGATGGAGGCAGTACATGATGGAGGCAGTACATGATGGAGGTAGTACATGATGGAGGCAGTACATGATGGAGGCAGTACATGATGGAGGCAGTACATGATGGAGGTAGTACATGATGGAGGTAGTACATGATGGAGGTAGTACATGATGGAGGTAGTACATACAATACCTAAAGTCACTAGTACGCAAAACGTTTCGGGCAGGAAAAACACTAAAGACACTTAGTGTTAAACACTTAATACTAATTGAGATTAAAGTATAAATTGTGTTGAGAAAAAATAAGAAAAAAAATGAAAAAAGGGGGGGGGGGGGGAACATGGCAGAAAAAAAAATAAAATTTGGTCAACAAACAGCATTGTTTAAAATCATAGACATGGGTTGACAGTTTAGGGGTGAGGGAGGATTACATGGAGTTAATTAGGTGGTACTTAGCTTTTATAAGTGCTTACGGTTATGTCTTAAAGAGTTGAGAGCTATTAAGGATGATAAGGAGTCACGTACAATTAATGTATCAAGTTTGGAGACTTGTTACACATTTCAGTGCAAGGATCAAGACAAATAGTTCGGTCTGAAGGGTAGAGCCCCAGTTGTTTATACGGACTCCCCACTCACAATATAAGCCATCGCCCATTGTCAGAACAACTGCACTTCCAGCTGCACCCGTGGTGCGGTGTAGGGAATCCATCAGTGTATATGATTTGAGAGAGAGAATGCTCTGTGGACAGAGCATCAATATGGCTTAAGGCGTTGAGCTTTGCCTCAAGACGAAGCTTGGGCTGATCTCTAATTTGCTTCTTGGGTGGAAAGGGAGGGATTAAAATTGGAAAGGGTGTAACCTCCCACGGTGCAGGAAAGTGCCGTTGTTGTTACTCTTGGTACAAATTATAAATCTGTTACATTTTGAATTCAGTTTCAGTTGTCCATTTGGAACAATGTTGACCTTCAATAAAGACATTCTGGAGGGCTTCTGTGCAAGGGTTAGGATGAGTTAGCCTTAGCATTTTTATACCAATTTGACAGTTAATTTCAGTAACACGATCAACAACGCTCGGAATATTAAGCACTTTCTCATGTTAAGTATCTTTGTGGTACGAGGACTGTCACGACCCTTGAGACTAAATACTGTTCTTCTCCCCACAGTGTAAAGAACCAATAAAAGTCTGCCATGCCAATAGGTGTCTAGGGGTATAATTAATCACTGTATAAAAACGGGAGAACAATATATTTTGCTAAGGGTGACAACTTAACAACCATTAAATAAATAGTAGCCAGAAATATTTATCAGCATGTAATACTATAGAATGCAAGTAATTATTTGAGACCTGAGCACTATCACCAGAATATGGAGTAAGCCATAAATACACTAATATCGTCTATCCAGATAAACTAATATTTATATGGGCTTAAAATAACAAAAACCAAGAACTTAGCTTCACTCGACCGCAGCCGCCACTCTACTGCCCAGGACGTGGTCCGCAGCCCCAACGTCGACTAACCGTCTACCAAAACACCAATTAACGTTCGCATGAACATTGTGAACATTCTATTTACAAAGGTCAGCCCTAAACTCCAACATTATTAACTAAGAGTTGTAATTACCGGTCTCACATTCCTTGAAATATTACGGCTACCAAATATGGGAATAAATAAATATAAAACTATAGGCAATTGATTTGCCAACACTCGCCCTGGCCATTCCCAAATATTGTCAACCGCCCACACGGCTAATTTCACGTGACATCCACCACCAAAACAGACCTTACACACACTACCCAGCTATCTATGTTATATATATATATAATGTATAGATCTATATACACAAATCTTATACAACTGACAGCAATATTTACGTAGAGAAAACAATAACATAATACGAGGTTCGGGATGAATTGGCAGAATCGTAATAAGATTCGTGACAAGGGCACCCAAGGATTATCGTCAAGGCTTTGTTCTGCAATTTTTCAAGCCCTCCAAGCTTTCTTTCAGGCATCAAGGCAAGCAGAGGTGCAGCATAATCCACTAAATATCTAATGTATGCAAGGTACATCATTTTGACAATTCTGACATTGGCACCATAGCCTGAGTGATAACCTGCAGCAGCCTTGAGAGCTCGGAGCCTCTCTTTATACTGACGACAGAGTCTGAATACAACAGGACCATACAGTGGCACCTCAAGGCCAAGGTATTTGAATCTGTTTACATAGTCAAGCTGGGAGCCATCAGACAGTTGCATCTTGCGAACAGCTCCTCCCTGCCTGGGTGGGCGCCGATTTAGTATCTTTGTTTTCTCTGCTGAGATAATTAAACCTTGGTCCTGACATGAGTCTAATACAGAGTTAAGAGTGTTCTGCGTGTTAGCATACCCAGTGGTGTGTATCATTATATCATCAGCATACCCAGTGGTGTGTATCATTATATCATCAGCATACCCAGTGGTGTGTATCATTATATCATCAGCATACCCAGTGGTGTGTATCATTATATCATCAGCATACCCAGTGGTGTGTATCATTATATCATCAGCATACCCAGTGGTGTATATCATTATAGCATCAGCATAGCTAATGACGTGGACGTTGGGTCTGCTCGGTACAGAGTTTAACAGCGTGTTTATTAAATATTAAATAAGGTAGGACTGAGGACACCACCCTGCGGGGTACCTAGTTCAAAGTCTCTTGTTACACTCCTATGCCCCTGGAAAAATGCAGATGACTTCCTGTTGGATAAGTAACCTCTGATCCATGAAAGAAGCCGACCACCAATATTCATTCTTGCAAGTTCGATTTGCAAAACATGTCGATTTGCAATATCAAAGGCAGACTTGAGATAAAGGAAGGTGGTATATGACTTTTCAGTGTGCAGGGTAAGAAAGGTGGTGATGCAATGATGCACACTCCTTCCATGCATGAAGCCATATATCTGGGGGGATAGCATGGTTCTTATTCTATGGAGGAGACGGTTTAGGACCATTCTCTCGAATGTTCTGCAAATGCAGCTAGTAAGGGAAATTGGGCGGAAAGCATTCTCTTGATTTGGCTTGAGAATTGGAATGATTATACTGTTGGTCCAAGAGTTAGAAAGCTCCCCAGTAACATAGCTCATATTATACAGCTCAAGCAGGGGATTCCCTGGTACTAAAGGGAGCAGACGCAATATGTCATAAGTGATACCATCTTCACCGGGGGATGTGGCTTTGCCTTTGTTTAGGGCCGCGAGTAATTCAAACTCAGTAAATGACACGTTGCATTCATCTTCCTTGTGGAGCATGAAGTCAACGAGCCTTTCTCGATCTCCGTAACCAGCATTTAATCTGAACTGTATGTCTGGGGGAAGATTATTGAAGCTAGAGGTGGTTGCCCAAGCATCGACTAACTCGTTTGCTCTGTGTAGAGGGTGAGGGTGTGCTACTTGGCCGATCTTATCGCCTTTAATTCTTTTAATATCCTTCCATGCCTGGCTGAGGGGGGTGTGAGAGTTGAGACCGTTAACAAAAGTTTCCCAGTTATCTTGCCTGAGCTCTGTCATGCGCTCCCTCGCCTTGGCTAGGGCTTTCTGAAAGAGCTTGAGCATTGCTGGCGTACGTGTTTCCCTATATGCAAGTCCAACTCGTCTGGCAGTGCGTTTCAAAGTACGCAGTTTGGGGTCATTGTAATAGGCATGGCGTTTATTACCTTTCATATCGTTGCGACTATTGGATGGTGCAGGGGGCCGACCTAAAGGGTCAGCAAACATCTGAATGCTCTGTACTAGACCGTCGTTAAATGTATGGACTGTGGAGGGATCATAAGTGCTGTACCACTCTGACCCATGAGCAACAAAGTCTTCACGTCGAGCAGGAGGAACACTGAGCCGCTTGCGTTTAAAAGTCCCACCGGGCAGGATGGTATTTCCTATACATAGAGTAGTCAATCTAGGGTGATGATCTGACAACAAATCTGTTACAATAGATGATGTGCACCAGACGTGAGAGACGTTGAAACCAACACAGAGATCTAGAATGCCTCCACAAATGTACGTGGGTTCAAGGTCACCCACAATCTGCACATCTTGGTGACTATTTAGTAGCGACAGCAGTTGATTCCCGTTACCGTTACTGAAGCGAGAGCCACCAATGTCCTTGTGTCTAGCATTGTAGTCACCAAGAATGATGGTGGGCTCTGCTTGAGCGCAGGCCGGAAGATCAATATAATTTAACTTTCCTGCTGGAGCATATAGATTAAATATATTGAGAACAGAGTTGCCCACATAGATCCTCACTCCATGATACTGTTGACCGGCAGTTTGTTTTTCTGGCAGAAGTTGATGGGGTAGGGATTGTTTGATGTATAGAATGCAAGAGTTACTGGATCTGAGGTTGTAAGAAACAAATGAGGGCAATTTCGGGGGTGAGGATCTTGCGGGAACTCTGCACTCCTGGAGACATACAATATCGATGTGTTCAGTTATTACTTTGTGATGTAAATCACAGAACCTTTTTTTGATTGGTGTAATGTTCCAGCTAAGGATGGTTAACTTAGTTGTTTGTGCATTTAAAGGAAGCATTATTCAGATGTTATTAGTTCACTTAATATATATATTATCTATTTCACTACGGTATAAGTCCAGGAACATTTCTTAGCATATTACCAATGTCACACATTTGTCTCCAATTGTCTAGTTCACTTTGTCTGTCTTTTTCATCTCTAGAGTCGTTTTCAATATAGCTTTTCACAGGCTTGGCAGTTAACCTGCGTGGAAGGACTCTGCTACACAAGGTTTCAAAGTCACTAGTAGTTTCCCCTGATTGACAAGGGAACACATGTTTGGAGGGTTCAGGGGTGGAAGGGGGAGTTTGGCAGTCATTGCTTACAACTTCCCCTCATACACATGACCATCATTGCAATATCGCTGGTGGATTTTTTCTCATGTTGGAGCTGCTCTTGCAGCCGCTCCGTCTCCTGGTGTGACTGCTGCTGGTATTCCTGCAACAGTTCATGAAGGGCAGCCGCTGCTTGAACAGTGGAGCGATCCAAGAGCGAGGTGATAGGGAGGCTGAGGTTGCGATCTGTCTCATTTTGAACCTGATCCTTATCCCCCACTTCTAGTTGACTGTGGTGTCCAGCTGCGGGTGGTCCCCTCACAGTAAGTGACATTATCCCAGAACCGGGGAGTAGCATCTCTACATCAGGGGCAGGTCCGCCGCTGGCAGAAGATACGACACCTGGTGCTTGTGGAGCTAGAGCGATGGCAGGAGTCTTCGGTCTGGCACCGGTCCTCTTGAGCACTTCATAATTAACAGGTGGTAAGTTTGGTAGCCTGCTGGAGCGATCATCACCTCCAGATGGCTCTGAACAGCGAGTGGAGCTGGTGGCAGCACTTGGCAACCGCTCTTCGTGGTGGTGTGGGGGATAATGGGCGTACTTTATAGACGCCCTTTATAAAAGAAAACGGAGTTCCCAGGATCAGTTGCGCAGATACTATACAATAATGGAAGGCGCTTGGTACTGTCGTACAGGGCTCACCATTCGAGTCTTTGACGTACATTTGACTTTAAAGAAAATAAGGTGGTTATACAGTTGTATAAGTCTCTGGTGCGCCCCATCTGTCTAACTGTATCCAAGCATGGAGACAACATCTTCAGAAGGCCATAGCTGCTCTGGAGAAAGTCAACACATGACGACAAAAGTTATTCCAGAGCTGAGTCAACTCTCCTATCAGGAATGGTTGAGCGCCTCAGGGCTAAGAACACCACAAACCAGGTATGACAGGACGGATCTCATTGAAACTTTTATAATATTGAACAATTTGGAGGATGTTGATCTGGACAATTTCTTCAAAAGATCAAATGTATAACAAACAAGGAGCAACGGTTAGAAGCTCAACAAGCCACACTGTAGGACTGAGAACAGGAGATGCTTTTTCACCCAGAGATTATAAACCCATGGAACCGCCTACCCGCCGAAGTCGTAATTAAATGCCAAAATTCTGTTTGAGCGATGCTCTCGTTTATTTATTTATTTTATTTATTTATATATTTATATATACTTATATATATTTATATATATTTATATATATTTATATATTTTCCTGTCCGGAAGCCGAGGAGCTTCAAGAGATCCATAACCTTTAAGCACTCTTTATATCAACCAATGTATATCTCTTATAACCATTAAATACATAATAAAGCACAAAAAAACACAAAAGGGAGGGAGTAGTAGGAGAAAAGCACACAGAAACTGTATTGTAGGGGACTTAAACATTCCCTCTAATCGTTATGTGTGGTTTCCTCCGAGGCTATGGGTCCCCTTCTTTCAGCCAGAGGTGGTACTCCCTTCCCTATAAAAAATTATATATCTATATATATTTATATATACAAGAGTTCTTACATTCTTGTACAGCTACTAGTACGCGTAGCGTTTCGGGCAAGTCCTTGATATCCTATGGTCCCTGGAATACGACCCCTGCGAAGAATCGTTTAACTGCCAAGTACCCATTTTATAGTTCAGTTAAACAGAGGCTACAGTTAAGGATTTGCGCTCAGTAAATCCTCCCCGGCCAGGATACGAACCCAGGACAAAGCGCTCGCGAAACGAATCGCAGGATCTATTGTAGGATCAGCTTCAATTTCCTATGGTCCATGTGGTTGTTATTAATTAATAAGTTAAATTTTAAAGTCCAACTGGAAAAGATTATCAAGGCAAATGGGGGGACCTTCGACAAGCCATTAGTGTTAGTTGCCCTCAGGTAAATTCAGGCAAATTATTATGGGAGCAGTGATTCCCTCGTTGTCCTAACCACGTGCCTACATTACCTCCTATTGTCCTGGTGCCCGAGCCCATCCGCCCCGGATCTAAATGCTCCACCAGCGACCCAAGGACGCAACAATCATGCACATTTTTCTCTCCTGCTACACCGAGCTTGTCCACACACACTGCCTACATCTTATGGTACCAGACTACATGTCCTACAGCGACCCAGGGAACAGTAGCCTCGTATTTTTTGTTATATTGTTTTCTTCCATTTCCTGGCAGGGGGAGTCCTGTAGCGAGTAAACCTATACTCGCTCCATTATCTCATCATCTTAATGGCATAACTAATTACACAAGCTATAATCCTATCCCTATTTACAGGTAACGGTTTTTCCACCCTCCTATCTTACTGTAAGGTGTAGTAACCGTATATAACCCAGCAATTTGAGAATAGCAAACACGGGAGACATCTCCCGTCACGCAGGGTGCAGTCGCACCTCCACAGATCTCCAGTATCATCTATTGATACTGGAAATGGCTCAAAAGGGCCACCACTTATGGGCTATTCATGCCCATGCCACCTTTTGGGTGGCTTAATCTTCTCTCTCTCTCTCTCGAATAGCAAAACAATACAATCTCCAGTCAAGAATGTAGTACTCGGCGTAGGCAGTTCTAATCGACCCAAGACGCTACAGCTTCGACACAGAGCAGACAGCAGACTACGACCCCATCCAGCTACAACGCTCTCCCACATAGAGCTCCACGACTCCGGCCACACTCGGCTCTCTGCTCTGCTCCAGGCTTCGTCTCAACGTCTACGACACTGCTGTATCCAGGACTACTAAATAAATATGAAACTCACTAAACACTGTGTATCTAATCAACCCCAACAACGTAACTTAATCGTACGTTACAACCACTTCGGACACCAGCTTTGGACGTTTCGCATATGTGTACGTGTTCAATATTAAAACGACAATATAATGCTATTAACGATTAAAATCTTCTACTTAACAGGCATATAGTTATTAAATGAAGTTGAGTGATGTAATGGACATAATCCGGGCTTGGTAAGGACGCCGCCCGCCAGCGTAAACACAACACACCCGAATGCCCACAAACACGATACAACGCACAAAACACAACACTTTTGTCAGTTTTTGGATAAACTCCTTTTACATTTATTATGTGATAGATATACTTGTATATAATGAAAACTATCATAGGTAAGCGCCTAATATGTAATATTAATCAATAAAAACGAAGTCAGAGCCACGCGCCTGTCTGTACATGTCTTTTGTGTAAAAGTATTTTGGGCGCTCATGTACTTGTGCGCTAGCTAGCGTTCACACCTGTTCTCGCTTTCAAGCATTAGAATTAAACAAACGAATTTAGTTATTCATTTATATATAAGAAGATACATTTTCTCGACAGAGTACATAACATTGGTGATCTTACATTCTTTTAAGCTACTAACTTGCAAAGGCTTTCGGGCATTTCTAGCTCTGCCCAAAACCTGCCCTTATCTTTACCATTTACCAATAATAATATTCATAGTTATTTATTTACAAGATGGTAGAATGGGTTTGTGAGATTACATAATATTGGTTTTTGTACATTTTTTGCATAAGTCACTAACACGCATAGTGTTTCGGGTGAAGTTGCATATCATAAATACTAAAATGATAAATACTCATAAATAAAAAATAAAATGATATTATAAATAAATACTAGATATTTACGTATTACGAATTATAATTTAAAAATATATACATATAACAATGTATAATACAAAGGAAAAATCAAACAGGAAATTACTTAAGCACTTTCGTGATAATCAACACGTAATAATATACTTTGGTTGATGTGTTGATTAACACGGAAGTGTTTAAGTAATTTCCTGTTTTAATTTTCCTTCGTGGTTATACATTGTCTTCAACTCTACATTGTCATACTATTCATTACGTGTTATTTTTTTCGTGAAGCCTGTGAGGTGCGGGTATTATTCAATTTCTTTCTTTATTATGCACCCCATACCCATCCCGTGGGCGGTGGTGTAAAGGATTACAGAGGCACATAATCGGTTCAGGAACTGAACCCTATAGTTCGTTTAGCTAAGCAAATAACAATCTTTTGACGCTAGTTACACAATTATTAATGTTATATACACATGTACACACACTCATCTTGAGGTTATCTGGAGATGATTACGGGGCTTTAGTGTCCCCGCGGCCCGGTCCTCGATCAGGCCTCCACCCCCAGGAAGCAGCCCGTGACAGCTGACTAACACCCAAGTACCTATTTTACTGCTAGGTAACAGGGGCATAGGGTGAAAGAAACTCTGCCCATTGTTTCTCGCCGGCGCCTGGGATCAACTCCAGGACCACAGGATCACGAGCCAGCATGCTGTACGCTCGGCCGACCGGCTCCCTCATTCATACATGTACATATACATAAGTATATATATATATATATATATATATATATATATATATATATATATATATATATATATATATATATATATATTGGTGTATACTGGCAGCAGGTTTTCTTTCAAACATGTTTCATTGAATATGACCGCATATTCTGTATTTTTTTTTTGAGATATATACAGGAGTTGTTACATTCTTGTACAGCCACTAGTACGCGTAGCGTTTCGGGCAGGTCCCTGGAATACGATCCCCTGCCGCGAAGAATCGTTTTTTCATCCAAGTACACATTTTACTGTTGCGATAAACAGAGGCTACAGTTAAGGAATTGCGCCCAGTAAATCCTCCCCGGCCAGGATACGAACCCATGACATAGCGCTCGCGGAACGCCAGGCGAGTGTCTTACCACTACACCACGGAGACTGTAAACTGTACTATTATGTGCTATTTGGGCAAACAATGGGCAGAGTACTATTATATACTATTATGAGACTGTACTATTTATTATTTTCTGGTTTAGGGCTGCTATCCCTCTAACTATTTTCTTAGCATCAGGGCTTAGTTGAAATAGGAGTTCTCCAAAACTCATTTTCGTACTTTTAAGGTGAAGAAAAGAAGTCATTTACTATAGAGTGTATTACACTTATTTATACAATTTGCACAACGTTTCGAACCTCCATGGTTCATTCTCAAGTGTTTCTAAATGTGTTTCAAACTCACACTGTATCTTGTCCTACCCACTCCGTCAACTCAAATTTTGCTACAATGCACCTCTTAACAAATGTTATGTACTCTCACAATCCAATGTACCTTCGTGAATATAAATATATAGATTTCAACTGTAAGGGGTATGGTTTGCACCTTGTTATTCTAATAATGGATGTCTTCTCTGATAAGAGTTCAATCCCCGACAGTCCAAATGGTTGGGCACCATTCCTTCCCTCCCCCCCCCGTGCCATCACAAATCCTTAACCTGACTCCATCAAAATGCTATATAGTCTTTATAGCTTGGCGCTTTCCTTCCCTGAGAGTTCTCTTCCCTTCCCTTCTCTGATACGAGAGCGCTTTGTTAACAAACAAAGTAATACGAACAGTGCGCTAAGCATTGTTAATGGAAGCGCTAATTATATGATGAAGTTAGTTAGTTAGTTAGTTTAGTTCATTTATTATGCACCCCATACCCATCTTGTGGGCGGTAGTGGAAAGGGTTACAGAGGCACATAATGGGCTCAGGGACTGAACCCCACAATTCATATTGAATTTTGTAACTAGCTCATCAAGATTGTAACTTGCTTAGGTAAATATGATTAAGTGTCATGTATTTATTCAGACGAGAACAGCAGCGAACACAAACCAGCGCATATACGAACAAAATGGTTTGTGTGTACAAATTTCTCAGTGAACGAAGTTGTTTCTAACCCGGTATCCGAGATTACAGTAGACGACTTGAGAGTGTCTTGTATCCTGCCAGCTGGTGACGTGTGGCCGCGTGTCCTCCTCACACTACACTCCTCCTCTCACCATGGCCAATGAAAACAATGAGAAGTAAGTTACTAGTTGACTGCTGTCAGCCGTTAACATTATTATTAAGTAAAGTAGCCATCGATGACTCACACTCGGGGATCCCGGGAATGTGTCCCGGGGGATAGAAATGGTTGGGCACTTTTCCTCTCACCTCGTGCCTCTGTTCACCAAGCAATGAAATGTATTTGAGAGATGTTGTGGGGTTGTATTCCTGGGAGGGTCAGTAGTGTTACCTTGGGGTGGGGGGGGGGGAGTCCCTGCCTAATGTATCTCCTTGACATTATCTACTCAGCCCTTGACAAAAATGAGTTTCCGATTGGACTCTTCATTGACCTAAGAAAAGCCTTTGATACTGTTAATCACAACTACCTCTTACTTAAACTCCAGCATTATGGAATCCGAGGCCTTGCCCTTGACTACATCCGATCCTATCTTAGTGACAGACACCAATATGTAACCATCAATGATACAACTTCTTCCACTCTACCAATTACCGTTGGAGTGCCACAGGGCAGCATCTTAGGACCTCTTCTATTTCTTATATATATAAACGATCTGCCTAATGTCTCTAATATTCTCAAACCTATATTGTTTGCTGATGATACTACCCTTATCTACTCAAACCTCAATCCACATACACTAAATAATGTTGTGAATAATGAATTAAAAAAAGTCCACTTATGGATGTCAACGAACAAACTAACATTAAACATCGAAAAGACTTACTACATCTTATTTGGAAGCAAATCATCAAATGCAATTCAGCTACAGATAGACAACATTAACATCAGTAATAAAAATGATGGCAAGTTTCTTGGCCTATTCCTAGACAAGAGACTCAACTTCAGCACCCACATTCAACACATAACTAAGAAAGTCTCTAAGACAGTTGGTATACTCTCCAAAATCAGATATTATGTTCCTAACTCTGCTCTCCTCTCACTATATTATGCACTAATCTACCCCTATCTTAATTATGGTATCTGTGCATGGGGGTCTACCACTGCAAACCACCTTAAGCCCATCATCACACAGCAAAAATCTGCTATCAGAATAATAACTAACTCTGCTTTCAGACAACACTCAGCTCCCTTGTTTAAATCTCTAAACTTGCTAAATATTAACTCCCTCCACACATTCTCTTGTGTCAACTACATTTACAAAACCCTGTTCTTAAATGCAAACCATGCTCTGAAACTCTCCCTGGACAGATGTAATAGGACCCATTATCACCACACCAGAAATAAATATCTCTTTGATATCCCCAGGGTCAAACTTAATCTGTGTAAACACTCTATGCAAATTAAGGGACCTAGTCTATGGAACTCACTCCCTAGTGAATTGAAAAACTGTAAAACTTTTGCCTTATTTAAAAGCAAAACCAAAAAGTACCTAACTTCATCTATTTAGTTTCCTACACTGAGCTTTAAATTTGCTCTGTACCTAGTGGTACCCAATCTCCTAATTTTTATGTAATATCAAACAACCTTATCATTGTGTTCATTGCTGTCTTCTTTTATGTGCTAGCCATATGCTGTATTGTGACTACCAATTTTTGTCAACTACCATTCAAGCTGTCATTGCAATCAATCTTATATTGTTTCTGCTGTATTGTGCCTACCAATTTGTTGTCAACTACCATTTTAAGCTGTCATTGCAATCAATCATAGCTACCTTTGTGCTTTAATATACTGTACCTATAATTTTCTCTCATCTTTTTTTTTTTTTCATTCCATGTAATCTGTTATCATTTTTTTGTCTATAAATTTTGCAAGTATTTACCTCCTTAAAATTTTCTTAGATTAAGGACCTGCCCGAAACGCTGCGCGTGCTAGTGGCTTTACAAGACTGTAATTACCATAATTGTATCCTCACATTCCTTATGTACATTCTTGTATATGCATAAATAAATAAATAAATAAATAAATAAATGGAACCGCCTACCCGCCGAAGCCGTAACTGCCAAAAACTTAACTTTTAAAGCACAGCTGGAAAAGAACTGCAAGGCAAATGGGGGGACCATCGACAAGCCGCCGGCTTGTTGTCCTCGTCGAGGCCACTAGTGTTAGTGGCTCTCAGGTAAACTGATATTTATTTATTTATATACAAGAAGGTACATTGGGTTTATGAGAGTACAGAGCATTATAGTCTTACATTCTTCTAAAGCCATTAGCACGCACAGCGTTTCTGGCAGATCCTTAATCTAACATATAAGTTTAAGGAGGTAATTTCTAGCAAAAAAAAAAAAAAATGTTTACAGGTACATTGCAAGAAAGTATAAAAATGCATTGTATTAAAGTAATGTATAAAAAAATACATTGTATAAGAAAGTTGATAGAAAAAAATGTAGGTACATTAAAGTAAATTTAAGGGTTATCCACACGTACATTGTAGCTTAATTTGAGGATATATATCTGAGGGGTATATATATCTGCCAGAAACGCTATGCGTGTTAGTGGCTTTGTATGAATGTAAGAACACTAATGTTATATACTCACAAACCCAATGTGCATTCTTGTATGTAAATAAATAAATGTACATAGGCTTCCTGTCCCCGACTAAACGAATTACCGTACAGCCTAAGTTGCGGTCAAGAGCCTAGTCAGGGGTTCTTAACCAAGGGTATCCATAGCCCTTTGGTGTGAGAGAGGCGAATGAAACCCGATCTCTGAATAATTACCTGCCCGAAACGCTGCGCGTACTAGTGGCTTTACAAGATTGTAAATACTATGCTATGTATTCTCACAAACCCAATGTACCTTTTTGTATATAAATAAATAAATAAATTATAAAAGTTAGAATTGACTATTATTAGTAACTGCCTCGATTCCATGTTTTGATTGCACAAAATTAGCAAAAGCCTCATTAGTTGTAGGCAGCTTATTTATTTGTAATTTGCCATTTTTCTATAAATAAAAATTATATAATCCTTATGATTTTCTTTCAGCTGTTATGTTCCTAATCCATATGTAAAGTAAACCCAAGCTATTTGCATCATCCAAGGTCATACTGGTCCCCAATAGGACTACTTTGGTGATTTCTAACATTAGTGGAGGGGGTGTGGATACTTACTGGGTCATCCACTGGGGGTCTGTAATCATAAAAAAGGCAAGAACCCTTGGTCCACGCAATCTGCTGTCATGATTTATAGTGCCAGTGTTAAAACTTGACTGTTGTGCCACAATATTACTTGGATATAAGGATATGTGATAGGTTGTACAGTACAATATTAGCTTAGGCTGTGTTAGGCTCAGATAGGCTAGGTTAGAATGTATTAGCTTAGGTTCTGCTGTGTTAAGCTTGGCTGGATTAGATTAGATAGGTTTTAAATTTTACTTGTGTATGATGTGACTTATATTCTATTGTATAACAGACGGTTGTTGATTTTTTGCATGAATTTTTAAAACATACCTTTAACCCAATCTAACCTAATGTTGTGGTTTAGGGGAAGCATCAGCACAGAGTAGTATTTACCTGAGGGTCACTAACACTAGTGGTCTCGACAAGAACATGAAGCCGGTGGCTTATCAAAGTCCACCCCCCCCCCCTTCAGCAGGTTGGCAGTTCTATGGATTTATAACAGTATGTGTGAAAAGCATCTCCTGTTCTCAGTCCTACATTGAGGTTTGTTGAGCTTGAAACCATTATTCCTTGATTGTGTAACATCTGAGCTTTTGAAGAAATTGTCCGGACCAACATCCTCCAAATTGTTCAGTATTTTAAGTTTCAATGAGATTTTCCCTGTCATGCCTGGTTTGCATTGTTAGGCATGTGGCCCTCAACCGTTCCTGATACGAGAGATGACTTAGCTCTGAAATGACTTTAGTTGCCCGGTGTTGCACTCTCTCCATAGCAGCTATGCCCTTCTGTACAAAATACAAAATATAAGTAGTAGTATGTATAAAATGTATTTTCAAGTTAATATTTTTGGGGATTTGAAATGGGTTAATTAAATTTACATTATTTCTTGTAGGAAAATTTGTTTCAGTTTTTGAAATTTCAGTTTTCAAACCATGTCTGGGAATGGATTAAATTTGAAAATGGAGGTACCACTGTGCAGGGTATATCTAATAATCATTGATGTTCGTCGTGGATTTATACATTATCCAGAGGTTCCGCTTGGTTATTAATGCTCATTTGACAACCCGTGTCATCCATCTTGTTCCTTTCTTTTCTTTCTCCTTTTTGGCACATATTTTTGAATGAGTTTCGTGATGACCCTCTTGAAATTTTGCCATGATGCTTCCATGCTATGTTCACCTATCAGCGACCCCCCAGGAGATGTTTTGCAGTTCTTCTCTCATTCCTTGATAGTCTCCTCAATGGTAATCTAGAAATTCATTATCATTTACCTTTATTTGGTTTGTGTTCATAATCCACATTAAAATATGGTGATCACACGTTTACCGTCATTTTTGTTACGAAAACTACAAAACTGGTGCCAGATCTCCCTCTTTGCCCAAAAAGCTAGCTCGAAGATGTGAAAATGTAACAAAAATCTATTACTTTTGTAATATCTCCAGTGATATATGATATGGGCTGTGATTGAGGAATGCTTTACAGCTGTATCGAGACCCAAAGGACAAAATTTGCAGTGTTTACTGCTCACCCCAGGCAAAGTAGGAGTCATTTTTTTTTGTATAGTGTAGTATTGTATTTGTAGGTTGAACCAAGAGTTTTAACCCATTCTAACATTCAAATGCAAATTTATACATTATAATGGTGACAAATAATGAAAAAAGATAATGGTTTATAACTTCAATACATCTGTGTTGTCATGTACCAAGCAGTTGTTTATATTTTCTGAGATTATGCACTGTCATGTGCGAGAAAGGAAGTAATAAACCAGATGACTGCACACCATGAGATCAGAAGTATGGCAAGAGCCACATATTTTCTTCCTATCCAGGAGGATAGGAAGATATGAGAAAGACAAGAACTGCCCCTTAAGGGTGAGATTTAATAGGGTGAAACACATGATAGAAGTGCTTAGAAATGGCAGGAAATTGCAGTGTGATGAGGATGGCAAACTTTTGTCACTAAGACAAGACCGCTCAAAGGAAGACAGAGAAAAGCTGAAAATGAACCTCATTGAAGGAAAATGTTTAAATGGGAGTAGAAATGATAGAATTTTTTTTCTACAAAGTGTTAGGGACTGGAAAGCTAGTGAAATGGTACATAAAAACAAAGTAACAAAATCATTAGAGGAAACGGGAGTGGAGGACAAAAGGAAAGTGAACCTGTTCCTGAAAATTGTATATACCATCATAGATGGAGTGACATAAAAAATATTAGATCTGAAAGATATAATTCAGCTTAAGGTTTCCGATATTGTCGCACTGACAGAGACGAAACTTGAAGAAAATATTTTAAATGAGGTCATATTCCCAAGTGGCTACTCAGTATGGAGACGTGACAGGAAAACTAGAAAGGTGGAAAGAACACCTGAAGGAAGTTAATAATTGAAAACCCTCGAAATGTTGGCATGATGGCATTGCAGGTCTGGAATCGGGATGATAAACTGATGATTGTAAATGCCAACAGCCCACCAGTAAGCAACACATGGACAAAGGAGGAACTAGATGATAAACGATAGGGCCTGATAATGGTCACGAGAGATTATAGTGAAAGCATATACTGTAAAGATAAATCACGATTGTTGTTACTAGAGGACTTCGACTTTAAAGCAAGAATGGAGGACATTTGGACAGGCAGATTTGTAAACCTCATTTTGGAGGCATTCATGTATCAACATGTCAAGTAGGCCACAAGAATGAGGGAAGAGATGTTCTGTCAATACTGGATCTAATATTCACCAGGACAGAAGAAAAGATATTTGACATCCAGTACCTTCCTCCCTTGGGAAAGAGTGATCATGTCCTGTTGGACATTAAATATGCTTTGTGATATAATCTAGAAGAGAATGGGGACATTAAAACAGTTGATAAACTAGATTTCAAGAGAGCATTATGGGGAATTTAGAATTTTTTAACAAGTTTAATTGGACTGACTCGTTGCTAGGCAAGGAAGTAAATGAGATGTATGCAAATTTGCAAACTATACGATGAAGTCACACAAATATTCATACCAAAACAGAGATGCAGGACCAGAAAACAGGATTGGTTCAACAGAAATTGTGAGAGGGCTAAAGAGGAAAAAGACAAGAAAATGTGATCAATATCGGAAGGTGCCTAAGCCGCTTACATACCAGCACTACAAGTAAGCAAGAAACAATTACACAGCAGTGAGGAGAGAGGCAAAAAGGAACTTTGAAAAAGGGATAGTGGACAAATGTAAAACAGATCCAGGCCTTTTCTATAAATTCATTAAAAGCAAGCTGCATGTAAAGGACAAAATCCAGAGATTGAGAATGGGGAATAGGACTACTGAGAATGAAAAAGAAATGTGTGAAATGCTAAATGAACAGTTCCAAAGTGTGTTTGTACAAAATGAGAATTTCAAAGAGTCGGACCAAATACCAATTCCAGAGCACGCCATGGAATACATAGAGGTATCTCAAGACGAAGTGGAAAAAATTACTCATGTGGCTAGAAAGAAATAAAGCAGTTAGACCTGATGGAGTTTCACCTTGGGTGCTGCGAGAATGTGCAGCTGTGCTGAGCATTCCACTCCAATTAACACTATTGCACTCCCACAGAAGGCTCTTTAACTTTCCCCTTGTGCGCCAAGCATTTCGGGCGACCGCTCGGCGACACTGAAATGTTTATACTCTTTTCGGTCTGCTGACTTTAATTTTCCATGTATGTATTTAATTTTGTGTAATTGATGTGTGATTGCCAGATTGTAAATTTTCTTTTTGATTTTTGCTTTTACCTTCAGCTCCGAGGATGGACCAAGCAAGAAAGCCCTGAAGAAGGCACAGAAAGCTGCTGAGAAAGCAGCAAAGAAAGCTGAATATAAAGCTCAAAATGTCACACAGAGTGTAAGTTCAATTGTTTTGATTATTAAATGTCTTGTGCTTAAATTCTGTACTGTACTGTGTATAGTATTTGTTTCTGAACTCATTTGTGAGAGATACCATATTACTGTATAGTATTATATATACCATTTACCTATGTGGATTTAATACATTTACTGAGACACTAATAATCCATCTGCTTCTCTTCACATTTTCCATTTTGATTTAGCTAATTGAAATAGTGTAATTATTATTTTACACATACCAGCACCTGGTGCAGCTTGCAATCGAAAGCCGATTAGTTTTTATCTTTCTGAACAATAAAATTCAGAAATAGCAAATGTAAATAAAGAGAGGTCATGGAAATAGTTTTATAAAGCACCTGATGTATTAAATTGTATGTAAGGCATTCAAAACTTGTCTTTGCTTGTAGGACTGTAATAATTAATGACATCAGCCTTACAGCATGAGGTGGGTAGGGGTGAATAGGCACCGTTGACGGAATCAAATGTCTAATTTGATGTCAGGAACTTGTCTAATTGTTTCTCGAACACATCCACTTTTGTTCCAACAATATTTCTTATAATTGTTGTAAGGATATTGAATAGCCATGAACTTTTGATGTTCAGTGTGCTCTTTGATTGTGCCTATGACATCTCTACTCCACTGGGTCTATTCTGTATCTTTCACTCCTAATTACCTAAGTGTTTTTTCCCCTGTATGTTTTGCTGTGCACATTTGGGACCTGGCCTACCAATATCTTCCATGTATATTTTATGTGATACCCCTCTCGTCTCCTTTTTAGAGAGTACATTTTGAGTGCTTCGTTTCTCAATAATTTAGGTGCTTTACCATGTCCATGCTATATAAGTTTTGAATTCCTTCTACTTCAGCAATCTCTCCTGCTTTGGAAGGGAAAGTGAGTACTGAGCAATACTCAAGACAGAAAAGCACAAGTGATTTGAAAAGTAAGAACATTGTTATGGAATCCCTGGATTTGAAGGTTCTCATATTCTATCCTATTATTTTCCTGTCTGTTGCTGTTTGCTTTGTTATACTCATTGAATGTCATTATCTTTCTATGAGGAGATCTAATTGTGTCCTGTGTATTATATTTTTGTTAAGTTCTTAATTGTTACCATACCTAGGTGCAGTATCTGGAATATGTCACTGTTCAAAATTGTATTTTTGTTGGCCAGTCGAAGACTTTATTGATACTGTATTGGCTTATAGTTTCTTAATATCTGCTACTGAAATAATTTTGTGCTTTCATATACAGTAGTTGCAAAGGATGACATGAAACTTACGTATTTTTCTCTTTTGATCTGTATCTGATATGAGAAAGAGAAAATAATGGTGCAAGAACCATGTCTTGAGCTAGAGAATTAAGACTGTGCTCAGACTTAATTTTATTTGACTATTTCTCTTTGTATTCTTTCTGACAAAATTCATATCCATCGCCAATACTTAACCTGTTATTCCTTTGAACCTAATTTTATGGGCTACCCCACTATGGTCACTTTTATCAAGTAGTTTCAAAATCTACATTTAGTTTTCCTTTTAATGCTTCTGTGATTTTGTCATAGTTGTTGAGTAATTGTGAAAGGCAGGCTCTCTCTGCTCTAAATCCATGATGTGAAGATCATTGTTCTCCATAAAACTGGAGATTTGGCTCCTTATCATTTTCAAAAACTTAGTGTGAGATGGTAGTGCAACCAGTTTGTTATTTATAGCCAATACTTTACTACCTCTCTTGCAGAGTGGAGCTATGCCACCTGTATCTCACTAGTGTCCAGGCTTTTTCTCCATACTGCACCGAGTGCTTATACTACTGTTACTTGGCATTTTTTGTTTATAAATATAGAGTTGCTGGAGTTGGGACCTGGGCCTGCATGCATAGGCATGTTGTCAATTTCTCTTTCAAAGTCTGAACTGCTTGTGTAATGTTTACAAAGAGAAAACTGATGAGTTGCATCCTAAAAGGCTGCAAACGGAGCAGTTCGCAGTGCGGTATTGGAAACATAGGGATTGCTACCTCATGCTGAAAATAAATGGCAGGCATGCCAGAGGCAAGAGAAAACATTGCCTGTCACATGCCTAATGCCATTAAACAATGCACTATGAAATGCACACTAAGCCATGGGATGTGAAAATAACAAGTGTATTCATTTTAGTAGTATACCCCCGTTGAAAAACAGAGGTGCAACAGGTACTCAAGAGAGAACTCTATCAACATCAGAGGCCTGAGGCTGTTCAACACGCTTCCACTACACATGAGAGGCATAACTGGCCGACCCCTCACAGCATTCAAGAGAGAACTCGATAAGCACCTCCAAAGGATATCTGATCAACCAGGCTGTGATTCATACATCAGGCTGCGAGCAGCCTGGTTGACCAGTCCAGCAACGAGGAGGCCTGGTTGACGACCGGGCCATGGGGATGCTAAGCCCCGGAAACACTTCAAGGTTCAAGGTTCACTTAACACTATTCTAAGCCACATCTGAAAACAAATGTGAGAACACAAAGTGACTTGCATATACGCAATTGTGAAGCATAAAGGACATTGCATGGGAGAGGATGTTCCAGGAAATGCCCTAGAATATTTAGCTTTTCATAAAAAGCATAAATCAAATTCAGCTGAGGAATTGTATTAGTTACCAATGAATCTGGCTCAAATTGAGTGTCTCACTGACTAATGATCATGGGAGGTTGGCACGAGGTTGTTACCTCTAACTATCAGTTTATTTTTTTAGTATGAAGTTTCTCTAGGCTCTGAGCATTGGATGCTTTTGGTGATATATATGTGTTCTTCACTTTGGTGTAGGTATTTTATTGTTACACTTCCGTCACCTCGATGAGAATGAATCGTCATCTTTAGTGAGGGGAAGTCAGTATGGGGAGGCCAGCACAGAAATATGAAATATCTGTATTTTGTTAGCAGAGTTGGGCTGCCATATACTTTCAAGCATGATCCCACCAATAATAAACATGAAACTAAAATTTTGAATTTAATTTTCTACTAAGTAAAAAATGTTCTTGAGGGTGTTGGAGCCAAATTGTTACCAGTAAGTGCTTCTTTAGAGAACTGGGCAGGATTTTTAAGCAACATTTACACAGTGATATATATGCAGTATAGTTAATATTCTTTAAAGTAGATATTTCTATTTTAATATTTTAAATTATTACACACATTTGGAAGGTAACTTAAAATGCTTTATGCTTCTGGGTGTTACCACAAGAATGTATGATTAGAATTTGAATACACATACTAAAATGATTACAGTATTATATAGATTTGGAAATGTTCTGTTATTTTCTTTGGCTCATGCTATTTGTTACTACCACTTGACAGTATGCAGTATTAATTTATCATTTGCATCAATACCTTTGTTTCATGATGAATGGCTTTGGCTAATAATTAGTGTTTTACAGGATACCATCCAAGATGGGGCAGAAGTTGACTGTTCACTGGGTCTGTATGGAAATCTGACTATGAATAGGAGTCAAGAGAAATTACCAGTTAAACATACAGAGCTAAAGGATCTTGATACAAATTTAGCCAATCAAAATGTCACGCTTCGAGCTCGACTTCATACGAGTCGGGGGAAAGGTAAAATGCAAGAAGAGATTGTTCCAATTTAATAATCAATTGCAAGTATTGTGAATTTAAGATTAATGTGGAACTTAATGCCTGTGCAACCAGTAGCTCTCTGCTATTATTTTTGTTTTAATTCTGTATTTTATACTTTGTTTTATTATGTTTTTCTGTTTTCTTTCTTTTTCTCCTTATTAAAATTACAGTAAGTGTACCAGGACATTTGTCACCCTTTCCTGATATTCTTTCCACGGCCAAAAACAGTGGCATCAAATATCTAGGTGGAGGCACACTTCTTGGTGAGCAATAGGAATAAAGCTGAAAGTTGAGCTAGGTTTAACTGAGTTAATTGGCTTGTCAGCTCTGACTAGAGTAAGTTGATTTGGAGGATCAGTATCCTTATTAGTCTGAGATGATGTACAGTCTCCAGTAGCTACCTGTGCACTCTTTTTTGACCCCTGATGTGGCTGTACTGTATGTCCATTTGTTGGGCTACATGGGCATGTAAGTAAGAAAAGTTCAATTTGCACACCTTTCAAGTTTAGCAATTCTTAAGCATTTTTACCTAAATATACATACCATCTCGATGTATTGCACTCTACAACTCCACATTTCGATTTTGTATCCCTGAAAGTTAAATTTATGGGTGAACTCTGCAATTCTGGTGAATTGCAGAGCCCTCTACTCCAATTTAAATCCTCCTGTTGGTTGTTCTTGCCTTCAGCAAATTTGTGGTTTGCTAGAATAGACTGGGTATAACCCCACCCTGAAAGTTTTCTTCATCTGTAGGGAGGAAGATGTGTTAGCTAACCTCAGCCCTTTTTGTTAGAAAACAGATTAACAGAATTTGGTCATGTGAGGAAGTTGAGAGATGGAGCAGCAACGGTGTGTGTGGCAGTGGTGAGTGTAGTAAAGTGGTAATAGAAGACAGATACTGTACTGTACTTTCATTTCAGTACTCTACCATCCAGTCTCTCATTCCTCCTCTCTTCGTAATATATGCTTCATTCTAGAAATCCTTGCTATCCACACTTTCCATGCCATTGTTAATATTACACTGTTTCAGGTTTTTGGCTGGAGGTCTTGTAATATACTTCTGAAGACATTAGTGTAGAGGAATTATAATGGGGAGGCACATGTGTCCACCATTGTCCCACTCTGTGTGTGGCTACTTGCTTGCTTAACAACCATTGTCTCACTGTGTGTGGCTACTTACTTGCTTAACAACCATTGCCTATTTGATTTCAGTTCCTTTGCTTCTACTTTACCTCATCATATGCTCTTTCCATATTTATTTCTTTTTAACCTTCCCTTGCTTGAGCATTTCCATTTAAACAGGTACTTATTAACGTTAATCCTTAGACTACTACATTAAATTACACTTTAAAGTACAATGCCATAATTAGTTAAATGGGATTGTCTTTCCATATATGCTTCCTTAGGGGTTATTATAACTTCAGACATCTGTTCTTTTTCTTGGTTTCAAGAATTAATAATTAGAAGTGATATTATTTATTGCCACAACCTCACTCTATGAACACAGTTTGTAGTGTGTATACCAACCATAAGATGCTTAAAAACATTGTTGAACCCCAAGGGTTATATTGGAAGTATAATTTAAAATGCTATATAATGAATTGTATTTTTCTTTACAGGAAAGCAAGCATTTTTTGTGTTGAGAAGCAGAGAGCATACTGTTCAGTGTTTGATAGCTGTTGGTGAAATGGTATCCAAACAAATGATCAAATTTGTTTGCAATATTGCCAAGGAAAGCATTATTGACGTGGAAGGCAAGGTAGGCACTAGAGAATATATTGTTCCTTACACATTTAACCTTCCATGCTGGTGTTTATTTTTGGGCTACTTCCATAGACTGCATTTTTTTGTTTTTGAATGTTTAGAGCCTATGAAATTTTAAGAAAAAAAGTAGTATGGAAAATAAGCATAACATACTAGGTGCTATAGCTTGGTTGTGTTCGACTCTGAAAAGAGGATTTATACCCACACTATCAGCTAACAAAATTTCTCGGCATCCTCAAATATCTTATAAAATTTAAAAAAAAATAAAAGCAATTATGCAGCCCCCTCCTCCTGTTTTGTTAGTATAGTACTTATAGTGACAATAAGGATCATAGTACATATACTGATGTTCAACACAATAAGAAAGTAGGAATCGGACATAATGAATGTGGACAGACAACATTTTTTTCTATTTGTTGCAAAGACAGACTAAACTAACCTAACCTAACCTTCCTAGGCCTAATACACACTGAGGCCTAATATAGTACTGTACATGTGTGTGTGGCCTAAGAATATTTAAGCTGTGTTTTGGCTTCATTTTTTCAGACTATAAAGTGAATAGTACAAAATTCTACTATCTAATTCCTTAGTATGTCAGTGTTTCTACTATGGTGCACATAGTTACAAAAAGTACTATGTAAACAAGAGGATGGGATTAGATTATGGTACAGTGCTGCACCAATGACTTGCCATAATGTAGGTGTGGGAGGATGACTCGCACTTCCCGCTTTCCATCTAACAAAATAATTAGATTCTAAACAAATTTGGAGGTTATGGATTATGGCATATGACCAATGGTCATATGCCAAATCCAATATTTGCAGATGCACAGTTGCAATGTGTGCTGATATTCACAGATGTGGTCAACATACCACGGAAACCCCAAAAATGCTCAAGAGTGCTGTCTGCATTGGAAGAGTTAAAGATGAACTATCTTGATATGATAGTTAATTTTTGCATTCACAGCACAATGGTATATTTAACTTTATTATTAAGTTTCTGATGCAGTGTGTCCATATATATTCACTAGTTATGTTAAAACTGACGAGATTAGATTATCAGAAGTAATTTACTGTATCTACTTTTGGTAAGTACTCTGTATTTTACAGTTTTTTCTGGAGGGAGCCCCTTCAGCTCCCCGGAGCAATCCAAGCTGATATGTATATTATTAGACTTAGGAATCAGTCGGTGTGAATGGAGTTCTAGGCCTACTGGGGACCACGAGCCAGAACCTGGGCCCCCCCCCTTCCCCTCAGAGAGCCACGAAGAGCAAGGCCTATAGAAGTGTACACGTGTTTGGAGCATTCTATGTCTGCCATCAACCGGGCCAGGCACCCAGAAAAGTAAGCGCCTCAAAACAAACACCTGTTCTGGTTAAAACTACTACTGAAAGCTAACGAGTGGACAGAACTCCTCAAATGAAAAACGAGCAAACGAGCATGACGTCACACTTGTCGCGCTGCGTGTCTGCGCAGCAACCCCCTCCCTGGGAGGGGGAAAGGGGAGCCCCAGACCCCATCCCTCTGGCTATCCACCTGCAGTTCTCGGCTGATGTGATTGTGGCTCGGTCGTGTGGCTCCAGCTCCTGATTCTCTGTGTTGTGCTGTGCCTTGTGTCCAGTACTACTCTTACGGTAGGTGCGAGCTGGGCGTAATATTCACAGGGACTCGGGCTGCATGTGCTTAGGGTTCCCTTACCTGAGTGCCTTGTAAGTACCACCCTTGGGGCTTTTGGTTATCTTCCCTAAGTCACCTTGAGGTCTACCTCTGTTGGTCTCTTGCTGCTTGGTGATTGACCGCCCTGGGAGTGTTGGGGGTTTCCTCCTCCCTTGTTTACCTTGGGGCAAGTGGTAGTTTTGCACTGTTAGGGGCATGGGGTACTGTGCAGCTAGTTTTCACCTATTACAGCAGCCGGCTCTGTTCCTCCTGGGTGCGTTGTCCTCTTGTGGGGTTTTTCTTTTAATTTTTGTTTCTGCCTGGTGGAGTTGGGGTCTGCTCGTTCTTCTACCCCCAGTTATAGTAGGGTCTTGATCGCCTGTGTTCGGTGGTACCCCCTGCTTGGCCTCCCCCCCCCGTGAGTGGACACGTCCCGGGGGTTCAGTTTTAGTAGTTTGTTTGATAGCCTTGGGTGCCAGTTAGCAGTACCCCGTCTGGGCTTAACCTTAGTGATAACAGTCTAAAGGTCCTGGGAAACCTAAGGGGTCTAATGGATGCGACCCCTGGGTTCCCTCTCATCTTGTGTGAGTTTGAGGGTTGTCCCCCTTGTCTCAGGGCGACACTCATTTTTTTTCCCTCCGTCATGCTGCCTTTTGGGTCGGTGACACCTTCGACCTGGAGTCCTGCGAGCATTGTTGCTTGTGTCTCCATTCACCCGATCCACTGTTGACATTTTCTGGGTGCAGGCGGCTCAGGCATTGAATGCTAGGTTAAGGTTGCTGCAACGTGCTTGGTTGATTGCTACCCCGGATGCCCCGAGTCTGCCCTGCTTTGCTTATAGGGACCCGAATTTAGGGGTGTTGGTTGCTTTGGGCCTTCGTACATTCCGCTCCCCCTCATTCTACCCCCTGCTGTGGTTCCTTCTGGTACCCCCTTTTCCCCTTGCTTTCTTTTCCCCTTGCTTCCAGCTCCAAAGTGTCTTGAGGGATTCGGGGTTGGGTCGGGTTTTAGAGGATTCTTAGACATGGGCAGTTTCAGGGGTTGCCCCTTCTGGGGTGGCGACGGAGGCATTTGAGTTGGTTCCTCCAGCCGTTGTGTATGGGTATGACCAGTGGGTCCCTCTTCCTTAGTGTTTTTACGGCTGCCCCGGGTTTTTCTTTTGAGGCCGGGTCTTTGGAGGACGATTTGGCCCTGGGTCCTGATGTGAAGGTTCCCTGCGGTTTGGGGGGAGGGCTGACTTGGGGGCCATGGGCCCCATTGGACCCCTTCTGGGTTTTCCTACCCTCTGAGTGGGGCTTACTGTTATGTGGAGTGGGGGTTTTCACCCCCCCCCCCCCTCTACGTACAAGTTGGTTTGGGTGTCGGCCCCTCCCTGGGTTCGGTTCTGTGTCGCTTTGGGTCCATTGGTTCCGTCCTTACTGTGGGTAATTTTAAGGTCCACGGTTATTCAACATCCTCCCAGCAAGTATAAGAAATATTGCCGGAACAACCATGTAAATCTACTAGAGAAAACTAAATAATTTTCTCCAAGGAGTTCCGGACCAACTGGGCTGTGGTGAGAATGTGGGCCTGCGGGCCGCTCCAAGCAACAGCCTAGTGGACCAAGCTCTCACAAGTCAAGTCTGGCCTCGGGCTGGGCTTGGGGAGTAGAACTCCCAGAACCCCATCAACCAGGTAACCACTTTCTCAACATTCTTATCTAGGATATGTATTCTTCTTCTACATGTTTTAGGATCCTGCATGACCATTGGTCATCCTGTATGACCATTGGTCACGTATGCCAATGGGCCCATATGAGTATCAGTGATTTTGTGCTTGATTATCGAGGATCTTGAAGGTTCGAGAAGAACTTCGATAATTAAAAACTTGTTGGAACGTCTGTTGATTTCTGGTGAGGATTACCTCCAGTTCTCTATAGGACTCGTTGGTACTCTTCAGTACTACTTATCGTCTTTCAATACTATATCTAATTATTTTATGATCACATCTTATCTCGGTAATCAACCCTTCCGGCAACCCTTCCTCCCCCCTTCAGTCGGCATTTTTTTCGCGTGCTTTGACATCCAGCCACGAACTGACAGGTGGATAGCCGGCGTGATGGGGTTGGGGCTTCCCCTTCCCCTCCCGAGCAGGGGTGCAGACAAGCGGCGCGGCAAGTGTGATGTCATGCTCGTTTGCTCGTTTTTCATTTGGGGAGTTCTGTTCACTCGTTAGCTTTCAGTAGTAGTTTTAACCAGAATAGGGGTTTGTTTTGAGGCGCTTACCTTTCTGGGTGCCTGGCCCAGTCGAAGTCAGACATAGAATGCTCCAAACACATGTGCACTTCTGTAGGCCATTGCTCCTCGTGCCTCTCTGAGGGGGTCAGGTACTGGCTCGTGGTCCCCAGTAGGCCTAGAACTCCATTCACAGTAACTGATGCCCAAGATTAATAATATACATATCAGGTTGGATAGCTCCGGGGGAGCTTCCTGGTCTCGCCCAAAAAATGGTGTTTCATTACATTCAACACTGTTTTTTTTTTTTTTTTTTAACAATTCTACTTCTGAATAATTTATACAGTATACTGCTTTAACATTGCCTCAACAAATTTACTTCAAATTGCTGAGAAAAACAGTACATGGAGCAAACTTTATTACAGATAACATTTTTGCACACAAATCATGTTTCTTGATAGGGGCATGAAGTGTTCAAGTGTTTGCATACAGAATATACACAGGCATTCCCTAATTAGTGCTGCTCTGTATAACACTGTTTATTATTGGATCATTTTTTCCTACAAAAAAAAAAAAATATAAGTGTGCAGGGAAGTAGGGTGGTGGGGGTTGGAAGTGACAAATATTTGTGCTAGATGGGTATTGGGTGAATGGCAGTGCCAGTATTTATTGTTGGAAATGAATACAATCACAAATAAAAACAAAACAAATGAAAACAAAATTATATTGATTTATTTTTTATAGGTTGTGATGGCAGGAAATAAAGTTGAGTCTTGTAGTATACAGGATGTTGAAATTTATGCCACCAAGGTGTTTGTTGTCTCGGCTTCTGCACAACGACTACCATTGCAGGTATGAAAAATCCCAAATGTATCATGTCCATATAAGCTTATTGCCTTAAAGTGTGAGATATTGTATTCTTTAAGGTAAGAGTATTGTATTGGAAATCACTGACAAATTTAAGATTTTTTCCTAAATTGCTGTAAAAATACAATTTGAACAATTGGTGATATTGTTGTGTGCTTGGAAGATGTCTTGTTAGCTCTAGATGATTTGTCTTTAGGACAGTGGTTCAGGATTTTTCATAAATTTGCTCTTCTATATATGTTTGTATATCTTAAATACATCATAGTATTTGAGTACATCACATTTACCAGTCTCCGTGGTGTAGTGGTAAGACACTCGCCTGGTGTTCCACCAGTGCTTTGTCATAGGTTCGTATCCTGGCCGGGGAGGATTTACTGGGCGCAAATCCTTAACTGTAGCCTCTATTTAACTCGACAGTAAAATGGGTACTTGGTTGTAAAAACGATTCTTCGTGGCAGGGATCGTATTCCAGGGACCTGCCCGAAACGCTACGCGTACTAGAAGCTGTACAAGAATGTAACAACTCTTGTATATATCTCAAAAAAAAAAGAGAGAGAAAAAAAAAATAAGTGCCCTATTCTTTGGAGCTTGTGTTATTACCTATAGGAATGAACCAGCAAACTTTGCAACTGATTACCAAAAGCTTAACCCTTCAACTGCAATCAAAGATGTGATCACCATTAATCCATAACCCCTGGGCGGTGCAGCTATTAACACTTTAACGCCGACAACACCGCTGTGTGCATGAAAAAAAAATTAAAAATATTTATTTTCCTTCAAAAATTGTTAAAATGTGTTCCCAAATCACAGCAAAAATAACAACAAAGTCGTAGGTGACATATTTTGTCCGTAATACCTCACCCCTTACCAACATACCTCCTCCCACCATACTATGCACATTGCTAATTCTCACCACACTGCTGCTCTTATCAGAATCCTGATCACTAAATTTTGTAAATGAATAATTTTCCACAAGTTTATTTTGTAAAGGAACAAGAGAAGTTGTTTCAAGACCACTGGATTTGTGATCCTGTGGTCCTGGGTTCGATCTCGGGCGCTGGTGAGAAACAATGGGCAGAGTTTCTTTCACCATATGCCCCTGTTACCTAGCAGTAAAATAGGTACCTGGATGTTAGTCAGCTGTCACGGGCTGCTTCCTGGGGGTGGAGGTCCTGGTTGAGGACCAGGCCGCAGGGACACCAAAGCTCCAAAATCATCTCAAGATAACCTTAAAATAACCGCGTGTTGCCACATATATTTTTCAATAATTTGTTCTGTGTATTTTTAATGCGGTTTTATTTGTTTTTTTTTATCGCATATGATGCATATTTGTGACCTTTACAATATGTATACAGTAGAACGTTCATAATGTTCCATGGAACTGTGATACATGTCAGTAATGTGTCCACAATAAATGTTTGTCACAATATTACGTGGTAAAAATTCACTAAAATTACAATATGTACAGTTTCACATACTATTTACACAGTAACACACTGTATTACACTCTCAGTACTTTGGAGGTGAGTAATAATCAACGAAGTAGTCCATGGTACACAGTGCGACTTTGCTCTCATTGCACCAGGTAGATAGATTTTTGCATTCTATTTCTTCGTTCTGTGTGCTTGCAAATAACGCACTCACATACACCCTTGGCTTTAGTACTTGTAGGTGGTATGTAGCCAAGCTTGTAAAGCATAATATAATATTGAAAATATTATAGGAAAAGATCAATCTGTAAGGTAGTCTTGAAAAGATAGCTTTGTAAGGTCCCACACAGGAAGAGATTCAGCCAGCCTCGAAGAGTGTCCGTCAATCTAAAAGAGATCCTGGCATTCTGGAAGAGATGCAGCCAGCCTCAAAGAGTGTCCGTGAGTCAAGAAGAGATTCAGCTAATCTTGAAAATATTCATGGAAAACACCACCATGGAAGCCGCTAACACTGTTCATCTATGCTACTTGTATTAGATGCATCATCACTGAATGCAGAAAATGATTCATCTATGTATCAACTATATAAATTGGACATGAGGCAACAGTGGTGCTCAGAGCTGCAACTGGATACTCTCGCTGTATCATCCTTACATGTGCTGTATCACTTGCATCCGACCTTTGTGTTAGGTCCTTATTGCGCCTAGCTTCACCAATATCATGACCTTATGTTCTTCAAACAATAAAGTCTGAATTTCACCAACAGAGTGCAATCTTTCAACACTGTCGGACAGGTGTTTGAGAGCCAGAGGCGCGTGGCCACCCATGGTTGCTCACTCAGTACTAACCCAGCCACAAAAAGGTTCGCTCAGTGTTTGGCAGGTAGGAGGCTCCATTACGACAATCTTTCTTTGTTTCAAATGTGTTCCATTTGTTTTGTATTTTTCATTTACGTCTCGACAATGGAGCAGCCTACCCGACAGTGAACGAAGCTTTACGGCATTTGTCCGTTTTCCAAATTGTTTCAACCATTTTTTTTATTTTTCGTTTTTTTTTTATTTAAGAAACGTGGAGCAGCCAACCTGCCGACCACCGAACGAACCTTTTTGACATTTGTTGTATTTTGAAAAATTTAATTTCTTTGTTCTACAAAAAAGTCAATGCTTTGCAACATCTCAGCAGTCACCCCTTTATATCTCAGCATCATTAGCATCTTTAAACAAAAAAAACATAATTTATTTGCATCGTCAGAGGCGTCCGAGAAGCAGCGCGACACCCCCAATGTGGTGTTGACGTTACTCAATCGAGCGTTCGCCATACAAGACGAATTGTTGCCGATCGGGCTGGTCGTTACCCAAAATGTTCGCTATATGAGGCGATCATTATTCGAGGTACCACTGTATATCACAATACACACTATTGAATAATATTACTGCAAAAAAAAAAAACTAAGAAAAAATCAGAGACATTGCAATAATTAGGTAATATCTTTGTTGCAACTCCTGCCTGACAGCTTGGGCAGAGCTAACCGGCTCCAACGATTAGTCTGTCAACACCTCAGTTTTGCCAGACTTCCTCACCCTTTTGCGGTCAAAAAATGTCGCCCTATGATTTTTTTTCCCCCTGTGGTCGGGAAACACAAATGAACACTTTTATCAGACGAAAAAAATTTGAATTTTTTTATTTCTTGCACACAGCGGTGTTGATGGCTATTAAGGCTGTGGCAGCTTAATCCTTAGACCGCGCAATACATATATATAGATGATTTGAGTAACATTACCGATACCGCGCAATACATTAATAGCTGTTTTAGTGTCTAGCGCTTTAATTTAACCCTTAAACTGCGCATGGCGTATATATACGCCCTGAGTAACATGTCCCATGGTGCGCATGGTGTATATATACGCCATAGGGTGCCAGGCCTGATTCAAATGGCCCGCGGCTACACGGGGTTCACAGTAGCTTCCTCAGGGCTCTTGTAAACAGATGCCATTTTAAAAAAAAATCGTGGGCAATATTCTCAGGTGTGAGAGGCACAGTACTGTTGGAGCAACCAAGGCCGGCGCACGCAGCATGAGCGAACAGCATTGCTGTTCAGCTTGTGACCACAGCATCGCCGAAAAATGTCAAAATAAATATATAATTGTTATTATTTAGCGATGACAATATTACAGATGACCCATGACTGTGATATAAATAACCAGGGTTGTGATAATAGCGGGATTGTTGTAATAATTAGCGCTGTGGGAGGAGTGATGCTGAGAGATGGAGGGAGACAGCATTGTTAACTGACTGTGTGGCTAGCTGTTATTGTTTGCATTCACCATACCAGGTCAGTGGTTCTCTATGGTGAACACAAATGTAGATACTTATATATAATGTGTGTATTAGTGTAATAACAGCAAAAGGATTATGCTGGGAGGAGCCATATGGGTGACGGAGGTGACGTCATCTGCACGATTTGTCTAGCTGTTTAGAGGGTGGCCACTATGCTCTTTGGGTGCACTACAAGCTTAGGTGTACAGTTACCGTGCATAAAACATGTAGATATTTACATATAATATGTGTATATAGGGTAATAACACTGCAATCAGTATTGTTGGGGTAGAAAGTTTAGTGTGTGTGACCTTGAAAGAGTGAGGGAGCCGCCATCTGTGTATAGCGACGACTCTTAGTGCTTGAACTAACTATATCAGCTTAGCTGTACAGTTGTGGTGAACAAAATATATACATACTTATATATAACGTCTGTATATAGTGTAATAACACCACAAATGGTATTATTGGGGGAGACAGTTTAGTGCGTGTGTTGAGGGAGTGGCAGCGAGTGGCTGGCTGGTGTGTGGCAGTAACTCTTCGTTGCTTTTCGACTCACAATACCAACTTAGTGGTTCGTTATGGTGACCAAAACATGCAGATACTTATATATAACCTGTGTATAGAGTGTAATAGCAGCAAAACTATATGTTTATTGTTTTATAAACATAATAATTGAATCACTAATATGCACATCATACTTTTGAGTATAGCGATTATTCACCACTTTTATTATATAAATATATTACAATACACACTATTGAATAATATTACTGATAAAAAACTAAGAAAAAATCAATCGGAGACATTGAAACAATTAGGTAATAATATCTTTGTGGCAACTCCCATCTGTCAGTGCGGGTGACACTGACCGGGTCTGACGACCGCTCTCTCAACGCCCACTTTTTGCCAGACTTCCTCGGTCAATTGCGCCAAAAATATGTCACCTACGATTTTTTTTTATTTTTTCCGTGCTCAGGGGACACAAATTCGAATTTTTTTTTTTCTTGTGCACAGGGGTGTAAATGTCCCCAGGACCCCTGAGCAGTGTAAGGATTAAACGCCCAGCGTGGGATAGGGGCAGCTATAGTGTAGGCACAATCCGATAGTTGGCAGACGCCACCTAGAAAAAAAATCATGGCCAACATTCCTGGGTGTGAGAGTCTCGGTACCGAGCGAGCTACCAAGGCTGACGCAAGCACCATGAGCTAACAGCACCGCTGTTCAGCTTGTGACCACAGCATTGCCTAAAAATGTCAAAATATATATGTACATGCTATTATTTAGCGATGATAGTATTACAGAAGACCCTTGACTGTGATAAAACTGACCAGGATTCTGATAATAGCAGAATTGTGGTGATATTTAGCGCTGTGCTCCATGGTGGGAGGAGTAATGCTAAAGTAGGGAGGGTGGTGGCGTAGTCTTCTGACTGTGTATGACCACCTTTTATTGACTGGACTTACCATACCAGCTTAGTGGTTCGCTATGGTGAACACAAATGTAGATACTTATGTATGTGTATATAGAGTGTAATAACAGCAATAGGAGTATGTTGGGAGCCACCATGTTGGTGAGGGAAGGTGCATCATCTGCATGACATGTTTTGTTAACTGGTTGCCACTATGGTCTTTGGGCATCATACCAGCTTATTTGTACAGGTATGGTGAATAAAACATGTAGATACTTATATATAATGTGTGTGTATATAGTGTAATAACACCACAAACAGTATTGTTGGAGGAGAAATATTAGTGCGTCTGGCCTTGAGGGCGGCCGTCACCAGCTGACTGTGTGAATAGCTACGTCTTACTGCCTTTACTCACCATACAAGCTTAGATGTACAGTTATGGTGAACAAAACATGTAGATACTTATATTTAACAGTCTGTGTATAGTGAATAAAAGCAAAAACAGTATGGTGGGAGGATTATGTTGGCGAGTGAGGTGAGTGAGGGAGTGATGGCGAGTGGCTGGCTGGCTGGTGTGTGGTGGCCACTCTTCGTTGCTTTTTGACACACAATACCAACTTAGTGGTTCATTATAGGTGAGCAAAACATACAGATACTTATATATAACCTGTGTACATAGTGTAATAACAGCAAAACTATTTGTTTATTGTTTTATGAACATAATAATTGAATCACTAATATGCACACCATATTTTTGAGTACAGCGATGGTTCACACATTTTATTATATAAATATATCACAATACACACTATTGAATAATATTACTGCAAAAAAACAAAGAAGAAATCAGAGACATTGAAATAATTAGGCAATATCATCTTTGTGGCAACCCCAGCCGGACAGCTGGGGCGGAGCAGACCTCGTCTGGCGACTGCTCTGTAAGTCTTTTTTGCCAGACTTCCCTGCCCTATTGTGGCCAAAATATGCTACCTACGATTTTTTTGTTATTTTTCCATGATCAGGGAACACAAACAAACACTTTTATAAGACGAAAGAATTATTATTATTTTTTTTTTTTTTGCGCCTGTGGGTGTTGAAGGCAAAAAGGCCCTTAGCGGTCTGAAGGTTAAGGGTTAAGAACATTATATAACCAAACACTATATGGAGACCATAAAAACAAAATTAATTTATCGAATAACTGTTCAATATGGTTAAAGTCCTTGCATGGCTATTTACTTTGGTGAAGAATTACCGGACAGTGTCCTAATTCTCCTTATCTTGAGGTTATCTTGAGATGATTTCGGGGCTTTTTAGTGTCCCTGCGGCCCGGTCCTCGACCAGGCCTCCACCCCCAGGAAGCAGCCCGTGACAGCTGACTAACACCCAGGTACCTATTTTACTGCTAGGTAACAGGGGCATAGGGTGAAAGAAACTCTGCCCATTGTTTCTCGCCGGCGCCTGGGATCGAACCCAGGACCACAGGCTCACAAGTCCCGCGTGCTGTCCGCTCGGCCGACCGGCTCCCTTATACTCCACTTTAGATATAATAAATAATATATAGACCATGACCCTGTGCATGTCTCACTAATAATAAACCATTCCACATACAGACCAACCATCTTGTTTACACTATACCCTGTCTAGTTTCTTTATTTCTCAATTAGAGAGTTTCTAAAATTCTCCTAGCAGGCCTGGTCAGACAATGGGGATGTTGATCCTTGGAACCAACGCAAGGTAATGTCTGGAATCCACAGTAGAGTTTAGAGGTGAGACACAAGAGCTGTGGGTGGCTCATCCCCTTCAAGCTCAACTAGGAGATTACAATTGTGAAGGGTAAACTTCATCCCTCACAGAAAAATACCATAATGAGACCCAATCTCAATCAAGAGAAACCATCCTAAACAATATGGCACAAATGAAAAACCCAACCAACTGTATTAGTTTCCAGTGCAAGTCTTGTATAGTAGTGAATGCTTTAAGGCCCTTAACATAAGGTATTTTCCTATACTTTCTGGAGTGCCGATAGATGCACACTCCTCTATTTACATTCCTTCCTCATGCTGTCTAAACTCGATTATGACTGTCCTGCTTACTCATCTGCCTCTCCTTCATCATCTTAATGCTCTGCACCATACTGGGTTATGCCTCAGCTCTGGTAATTTTTGCTTGTCCCCGACCTGAGCCTATATGTTGACACCAGTGTCCTGTCTCTACAGGATCGTCATGATCATTACTGTCTTCGTTACCTTGTGCGGTCCCTTAACATCCTCACTCTCGCTTATGTCATGCTTTGACAGTTGCCCCTCCCGTTCACCACCTTCCTCTTTCTGTATGGTTGTCTCGCTTGCAAGATTCTCGAGATTTAGGTTCGTGTTACCAATATTTCTCCTCGTGTCGTTCCAGCGTTGCCCCCATGGAGGATCCCACTTCAAATGTTTTGCGAAACTTTGACCCACATAGCAAAGGTTTCTACCCTTCCTACAGTTCTGAAATGCCTTTTCCTTGCCCAATTTTCTTCACACTCCCACTCCATTGTTGTCTTCACAGATGGGTCTAAGTCAGCTGAGGGTGTAGGCTACTCTTTTGCATTTCCTGACCATACCTGTGTGTGTCACCTGTCCCCAGAGACTACTATCTTCATTGCAGAACTTTATATAATTTTGTATACTCTGTCAACTGCTTTTTCACTGTCAACAATCCTTTGTTGTTGTTATAGTTGACTCTCGCAGTGCCCTCATGGCACTGGAGTCATTTAATCCTATCCATCCTGTGGTAGTTGAAATTCAACACTGGCTGTTTCTAATCTCCAGCAGATTTAAGACGGTAGAGTTTTGCTGGGTTCCCAGCCATATTGGTGTTTCCATAAATCATTGTGTGGACACTTCAGCAAGGAGGCTAACTGCACTTGTCCTATTTCCCACAAAGGCATTCCTTATTCTGACTTCTATCCAGTCATTCATTCCTCAATCCGTGCTCATTGGCAGGGTGGTTGATCTTGTGTTACTGTAACAAACTTAAGGGTCAAACTTAAGCGTGTCCTCATGGCCTTCCTCCTCCCATAGTAACCGGCAGTGGGATGTGGTTCTAGCAAGGCTGCGTATTGGCCATACACGTTTAACTCTCGGGCATTTAATGGAGCACCGCCCTGCTCCTTATTGTCCAAACTGCATTGTCCCTCTTACGGTTGTGCATATCCTTGTTAAATGTCTTGACTTCCAGGATGTGCGTGCGTCTTGCTTCCCGATTGTCCCTAGCTGTCACCTGCCCATCGATGGAATCTTGGTGGAAACAGATACAGTACCTTTGATATTGCTCGCCATATACGCATTTGTTCTCGTATTAGCATCTTTAGTGATTTTAGTACCTTTTGTATATCCTTCAACTTTGATGGTGCTACATAGTCACCCCGACTTGGTGCCTTCTTTTGATAATTATTTACTTCTTGTATAGCAGTAGTTTTCCCTCTTATAGTTATCCACCTAACACTTACTAAACTTCAGTCATTGTCTCTGTTCAGCAACTTATAAGAGCATCAATTACCCAATGTCCACTTTTATACAATGTCTACTTTATACTTCAAATGTCACTATTGTTCATCCTTTCTATATATTTTCATCTATTTCAGTACTTTATTTACATTTAGAAAGGCAAAGAGTAAGTGGGGACACGAGTAAAGATTTCTTAGTCCGTCTTCATATGGATGGTTTCTAATTCCTGGGATTAGCTTTGTTCCCTTTCTCTGCACATGCTTAAGTGAATTTGTCTTTTATAGTACAGTGCTCACTGTACTGCATAATCTGAATGTTGTGCAAGTACACAAAAGATTTTGTTTAAGTAATTTATATTTACAGATAGAAGATGCTATGCGACCAGAAGGAGATGATCCAGATGGCATACAAATCAAGGTAAATCAGGACACTAGATTAGACAATCGTGTTTTGGATCTGCGGACACCTACCAATCAAGCAATCTTTAGGCTGGAAGCAGGAGTTTGCCATCTGTTCAGGGAAGCACTCAAGATGCGTGGTTTTACTGAAATCATGTGTCCCAAGCTCATCTCTTCTGCATCAGAAGGTGGAGCAAATGTGTTTGGCATGAAATATTTTGATAAAGAAGCTTTTCTGGCTCAGAGTCCTCAGTTGTACAAGCAAATGGCTATTGCTGCTGATTTTGGCAAAGTTTTCACCATTGGTCCAGTTTTCAGAGCTGAGAACTCAAATACTCATAGGCATCTAACTGAATTTGTTGGACTAGATTTGGAGATGGCATTTACCCACCATTACCATGAAGTTATGACTGTTATTGGTAGTATGTTCACAGAGATTTTTAGAGGACTTCGAGACAATTATGCCGATGAGATTGCTACAGTGAACAATCAGTTCCCAGCTGAGCCTTTTAAGTTTTTAGATCCACCATTATGTCTAGAGTACAAGGAAGGAGTGGCTATGTTGAAAGAGGCAGGAATAGAGATGGATGAAACTGAAGACTTAAGTACACCAAATGAGAAATTGTTAGGGCGATTGGTTAAGGCCAAGTATGATACAGATTTTTATATCTTAGACAAGTTTCCTCTGAGTGTAAGGCCATTTTATACCATGCCCGATCCCAGCAATCCAAAATGGAGTAACTCTTATGACATGTTCATGCGTGGGGAAGAGATCTTATCAGGTGCTCAGCGAATTCATGATGCCGATTTCTTGGTGGAGAGAGCCAAAATTCATGAAATTCCAATTGACACTATTCAGTCCTATGTAGATTCTTTCAAATATGGTTGCCCACCTCATGCTGGTGGAGGGATTGGTTTGGAGAGAGTGACTATGCTGTACCTGGGCCTGGACAACATACGCAAAACATCCATGTTCCCCCGAGATCCGAAGAGAATCACACCCTAGTGACTGCAGTTTCCAGTAGTGTTTGGACAATTTTTAAATGTTCACAACTGTTAACTCAAGAAATAAAATTAAAAAAAAAAAAAAAGGTCTTGCTATTTTATTTTCCTCATTACGATTATGAAAGTTTTAGCGAGATTTTTTGTGGTTATGGCCAAATGCGTGTGTTCGAAATCTCGTTGCTATTATGGTGGAGTCTATAGTGGACAGGCTGTTAAGGGTTGCCCGTCCCCCTTGGCCTTCCTCCTACCACTGTAACTGGCAGTGGGAAACGGCTCTGGCGAGGTCACGTATTGGCCATACACGTTTAACTCTCGGGCCCTTAATGGAGCACCACCCTGCTCCTTATTGTCCTCTCTTACGGTCGGGCATATCCTTGTTGAATGTCCTGACTTCCAGGACGTGCATGTGTCTTGTTTCCCGACTGTCCCTCGCGGTCACTTGTCCCTCGATAGAATCCTTGGTGAATCGGATAGATTTGATATCGCTCACCTTGTGTGCTTTTGTTCCAATATTAGCATCCTTAGTGATATTTAGCGCATTTTGAATATCCCGCACATTTGATGGTGCTGCTACATAGTCTCCCCGACTTGGCGGCGCCTTTTGAGTATGATAGATTCTTACTACACATCTTTGGTGCCCTGTAAATACATGTAATTCAGTGTTGCTTTAAAGTATGTTGCATGTGAAGCTGCTGAAATTTTAGTATGGAAAGAATTGATGTGATTATAATAAAAAAGTGAAGGTAAATGCTTGTTTTATCAAAAAGTAGAATGCTTACACTTATGTAAAATGGTTCACAGCTTCCTGTAATGTTCATCCAGCCACATGTCCTTTAGAACAGGAGTTTTAGCTCTTAAAACTCAAAAAGCTGTGTGGAATAAGGGTACTTCGTGGCCTAAATCCTCGGCTCACGACCAAGGGAATCTGGTTCAACCTCTGGCCATGTCTAAAGGACCTGACAGCTGAGTGGACAGCGCTTGGGATTCGTAATCCTGAGGTTCCAGGTTCAAATTCCAGTGGAGGCGGAAACAAATGGGCAGAGTTTCTTGCATCCAGATGCACCTGTTCACCTAGCAGTAAATAAGTACCTGGGAGTTAGACATCTGCTATGGGCTGCTTCCTGGGGGTGTGTAACAAAAAGGAGACCTGGTCGAGGACCGGGCCGCAGGGACGTTAAAACCCGAAATCATCTCAAGATGATACGTTTCCTTTCACCTGATGTGTGTGTGTCTTGTTTGTGACTTTTAATCACCATGATTAATAATTATCAAAAGCCTGGAAAGGCTATTTATCACTGATTGTGGCACAGGAGACAGTCAAAAAGTATCCAAGAACATTCAAGATCAGTTGTGCTATACAATAATGGTGTGAAAAAAAACCAGCGTTGAATGTAATGAAACGCCATTTTCTGGGTGAGACCCGGAGGCTCCCCGGAGCTTTACCGGCTGATATGCTAATGTCAGACTTTGGCATCAGTCATGTGTATGGAGTTCTAGGGCCTACCGGGGACCACGAGCCAGAACCTGGCCCCCTCAGAGAGGCAAGGGGAGCAATGGCCTATAGAAACCCCCGTGTGGTTGGAAGCATTCTATGTCTGCCATCGACCGGGTCAAGCATCCAGAAAGGTAAGCATTCCAAAACAAACCCCTATTCTGGTGAAAATTGCTACCTAAGCCGAACTAGTGAATAGAACTCTTCAACAGAAAACACGGAAACTAGTATGACGTCATACGTCACCGCGCCGCTGTCTGCGCAGCTCCCCCCTCCCCGGGAGGGGGAAGGGGGAGCCCCAGACCTCCCACGCCGGCTATCCACCCATCAGTTCTGAGGCTGGATGTCAAAACACGCGAAAAACGCCGACCGGAGGGAGGGAGGGTTGCCGGGGAGCCTCCGGGTCTCACCCAGAAAATGGCGTTTCATTACATTCAACGCTGGTTTTCTGGGGGGAGCCCCGTCGGCTCCCCGGAGCTAACTACCCACAGAGGAAGGTCAAAGGGACAAAACCGGGAGGCGGACACCACGCACCCCCCAAGGAGGCGAGACAACCGGCAGCAAACGCCAACCCAAGGCGCCACAGCCCCGAAAATCCCGGGAACAACACGAGAACCACGAGCAGCAAGGCCCCTGCACGAACACCAAAAATCCATGCCCGAAAGACTGCAAGGCCACGTCGCCCAGACGGCAGCGAGAGCAGCGAAGCCACGAACGCCACAGGCATGAGGGAAGAACACAGGCAGCTTAGCCGCAAGAACACGGCTGACCACCCGGGACACCATCACCCGCGAACCGGGAAGAACAGAACCGGATCAACGCAAAACGCGCTCCGGACCCAAACGCCGTGGCACGCAAACAACAGCAGAGGGCCGCCACTGAACACAAAAACGACACACCCCCGGCCCGACCAACAAAGCACCAACAAACCCTGGACCCCTCCAGAATGCAGCAGCCCCACCCCGCGCCAGAAAAGATGGAGACTGCTGCCATCAAACAACCAAAACGCTAAAACCGAAGGAGCAAGAAAACACAGCGAACCGACCCCCAGAGGCAAAGGCCCAAAGGAAAGAGCCGACGAAAAAACACACCGGAACCGAAGGGGCACTACCAACCGAGGAGAAGACAGAGCACGCTGACCAGAGACCAGGATGGTGCAAGCGGCGCACGAACAGGCCGGAGGTGAAATGACGCACAAGACAGCTGACTAACGGTGCAGAAGCAACACCAAGACCGAAAGCAAGCTGAAGCGGCTCCGCCTGCGCCGCACGAAAAGAGGCGACAGTATGTGGCAAGACGACGGCCCCCAACCCCCACTAGAAAACCAAGCCGAGAGTAAACCAAGCCAACAAGAAGGACCCACCGAAGAAGGGACAGGAAAAGGAAGGACCGCCAAAATACCCCATACTGCCGCCAAGAAAGCACGCAGGTGGGACACCTACCACGAAGCCACCCGACCACCAACCGGAGGCGAGACCACGAGGCAGAACATAAGCAGCCCCGACAAGGCCCCCCCGAGCCCAGGAAAAAGGCGGAGCCGCGAGAAGATCTCGGGCGCGACCACCGAAACCCAGGCGGCACAAGGAGATGGAACGTCTGCCGAACAGAAAAACTCCGAAGCATGCAAGCCCGCCAGGAGTTCAGAAACGACGGGTCCGACGCGAGACATCGCAAGAACCCCCCCAAAAAAATAAAACAACAACAACCGGCAGGGCAAGCTAGGAAAACCAAAGAAGGCGGAAGGGTCGCCGCCAGAACAGGACCCGAACCAAGGGGCACGAACAACTGCAACAGACGGAGACAAAGAAGCACATCACAGGACACAGGCTGACCAACGCCTAAGAACACACGCAGAACATTCCTGCTGCAGAAGAGGCAGGAAGAAAGAGCAGAAGCACAAAAAAAAAAAAAAAACCAGGAGAACAACCAGGGGTGGACAATCAGGCAGGGACAAAAACCCCACGCAATCCCCAGGCACAAAACGGCAGCAAAGCGCCACTCCACAACCGGACACAGGAACAAGGACACGCCACCGTGAAACACGGTACCAATGCTCACGTGCAGCAGCAGCAGCAACAGGCACCACTGCAACATGCAACATGTAAATAGCAACTCCCCTCTGCAAAGGCAGAGAACGGAGCAGGCAGACCCCAGACTGGGCCAACGGAGACACGACAAAACCCTGCAGGCCCAGAAACCTGCACCAGGCGACCGACGGCGGAGAAACCCCGCTCGATACCTGCTGGATGAGGTACTGGGAGCTCTTTTACACCTCAAGCCCGGCCCAAGGTCAGGCCAGACCGGCCAGAGGATGGCCCACCAGGCAGCTGCTAGCAGTCCACCGGCCCACATACCCCCACAACCAGGACGGGCCGGAACTGCCATACGAAAACAGGCCAGTGCGCCCTGGAAGTCCACGGACGAACCAGCAAGAAGGCTTATGCTCGCAAGTAGGTCGTGTAACAAGCACAGACCACTGATGGTAATACAGTGTTCCCCAAAAGTGCCAATAGCACCACTGCACTCCACTGGTACTATCCCGCAAGTTCTACCAGATAGGCGGGACCCAAGAGCCAGAGCTCAAATCCTGCAAGCACAGCCAGGAGCCTCACCAGGTGAGTACAGAACCAACCCTACAACCCCCACACCTCACAACATTAAAAAAGGAGGGTCCCCTGAACGACTCCAGCATGGGTTGGACCTGCACATGAGGGGGACAGGAAGGGGTGATAAAGGGACAGTCACTGGTGTGCGAACGGTCTCAGTCGTACAAAATTATACCTAAATAAAGACAGGTATATAAACACCGCCGCATCCAGCGCCCGGCCAAAAGACGCCAGACCGCAGAAACTCACCAGCCGAATGGTGGCTCGAACTTGACACGACTCAACCGTGCCCAGAAGAACTTGGGAGCACCGCCAGGTGAAGACGCCAGAGCCGGACCCGCAGGAGAACAGGGAGAGGCGAAGGAGGCGGTCCACACCCATGACACAGAAAACCGCGGTGTCCTCCCCACAACTGGGAACCAGGACACCCCTGGCGCAAAGGGGCACATACCGCAGCCAGGGAGAAGAACGAGAGGCGAAGCACTGTAGCAAAAAAGGGCGCAAAACCCCAGCACTGAACCATCGCCCAGACCAAAACAAACTCCACGGCGCATGCGCATAACACGCTGGCCGAACCGCACACCCTCCCTGCGGGAAGGCGCCAGCCAGGACTATTGCACGAGAAAAAGAGCCAAAAGAGGAAGCAGGAACAATAAAACCGGCCAAAGAAGCAAAGAGCCCAAAAAAAGGGAACCCAAACGGGCGACAAGTAGCCCAAACGGGCGACAAGTAGCCCAAACGGCCGACAAGTAGCCCAACCGGGCGACAAGTAGCCCAACAGGGCGACAAGTAGCCCAACAGGGCGACAAGTAGCCCAACAGGGCGACAAGTAGCCCAACAGGGCGACAAGTAGCCCAACAGGGCGACAAGTAGCCCAACAGGGCGACAAGTAGCCCAACAGGGCGACAAGTACTAGGAGCCGACAGACGTTCCAATAATGCGGGAAGTAGCGAAAAACCTTCCCGTACCCTCGAGAACACAGAAGCCAACACTAGTCCCGAAGGCACACGAAGGCGCAGGCGCACCCGAGATCAAAAGTCACGCAGAACCCCATCGAACGGGGAAACATGACAAAAACACCGTCCCAAAAAGCGGGGGAGGAAACAACCACCCACAGGACGGAACCAACCGACTCAAAGGCCAAGGAACCGAGCCCGGGGAGGGGCCGACGGCCAACAGCACGTACGGCGAGTGGGGAGGAAAGACCCCACTCCGCGTAACCACAAGCCCCGCCGAGAGGGGGATAAAACCCCCCACGGGGTCTAACGGGGCCAAGGCCCCCCCAAGTCAGCCCCTCCCCAGCCCCGGGAACCTACACGACAGGCCCCGGGGCCGAGCCGTTCCCCCAAAGCCCCGGCCGTACCAGAAAACCGGGGCAGCCGTGAAAACACTAAGGAAGGGAGCCCACTGGCAGACTCATACAACACGGCTGGAGGAACAGGCCCAAATGCCCCCGTCACTACCCCGGAAGGGGAATTCCCCGAGACTGCCCGAGTCTCAACACCACCAAACACCCCGCCCTGAACCTACAGACGGTAAGGAACCGGATACAGGCAGGAAGGGTGAACCAGGGGAAAGACAAGGGGGCGTGGATGGAACCGAAGCAACCAACACCCCCAAGTCCCAAAACGAAATACAACGGGGCAGCCCCGGGGCTCCCGGGGAGGAAAACCACGAGAACGTTGCCACCACCAAGGCTCAAGTGCAACGCCCCTGCTGCCCGCACCCGCTTTGTTAGCACAACTGGGTAACCGAGCCACAACGAGCAACCAAACTCGCAGGACACCGGGTCGAAGGTGTCACCGACCCCACAGGCAGCAGACGGAGGCAAAACAGAGAGTCACCCAGAGACAAAAGGTGAGAGCAACCCTCAAACTCGCTGGAAGCGAGGGGGGGGCTCTGGGGTCACATCCATCGGACCCGCGCGCCCCCAGGGGTTTCCCAGGGTCCCGAGCGTTTACTTTAAGAGGACTCGCGCTCAGGTAATCCCAGGCAGGGTACTGCTAACCGGCACCCAAGCTACCAAACAACTTTCTAAGAGCTGAACCCCCGGGACGTGTACACTCACGGGGACCTAGCAGGGGGTACCACCAGAAATACTCAGAACACAAGGGACACAAGGGGCAAGAACGAAGGCAGACCCCCCCACCAGGCATATAAACAAAAGAAAAAGAAAACCCCGCAAGAGGACAGCGTACCCAAGCGGAACAGAGCCGGCCGCCATGATTGGTAAAGACAAGCTGCACAGTACCCCGCGCCCCACCAGTGCAAACACTGCCCCTTACTCTAAGGCGAACAAGGGAGACAGAACACCCGAGCACACAAAGAGCGGCCGAAAACCAAGCGGTAAACGGCCAAGCAGGGGCAGGACCCAAGGAACTTGTGGAAGGTGGCCCCAAGCCCCAAGGGCAGTACTTACAGGGCACCTAGGGAAGGGAACCCTAGGCGCATGCAGCCCGAGTACTGAAGAATCACACCCGGCTCACGCACCACCTAGAAAACAGACACCACACTCTAGGTACAGTGCTGAAACAACCACTGGAGCCGGAGCACATAACCATTGCCTATAGCATCAGCCGAAGAACTGATGGGTGGATAGCCGGCGTGGGAGGTCTGGGGCTCCCCCTTCCCCCTCCCGGGGAGGGGGGAGCTGCGCAGACAGCGGCGCGGTGACGTATGATGTCATACTAGTTTCCGTGTTTTCTGTTGAAGAGTTCGATTCACTAGTTCGGCTTAGGTAGCAATTTTCACCAGAATAGGGGTTTGTTTTGGAATGCTTACCTTTCTGGATGCTTGACCCGGTCGATGGCAGACATAGAATGCTTCCAACCACACGGGGGTTTCTATAGGCCATTGCTCCCCTTGCCTCTCTGAGGGGGCCAGGTTCTGGCTCGTGGTCCCCGGTAGGCCCTAGAACTCCATACACATGACTGATGCCAAAGTCTGACATTAGCATATCAGCCGGTAAAGCTCCGGGGAGCCGACGGGGCTCCCCCCAGAAAGTTATTTAAATTTTAAATGTGGTGGAAAAAAGGCAGAGTTTTGTATTTGTATTTTGCAAATAAAATAGAGTACATATTCCTTGGCAAGTATGCTTATTGCTTGTATTTATGACCCCCCCTCCTCCCTTTCCAGTCTGTTGTCGTCGTGAGGGGGCTTGGTAAACGGCTGCCAGGGTGTGATGCTCCATGGGATGGTCCTCTGTCCTTTTGCAGCCTTATGCTCCTGCTGCCATCTTCACTAATTATTCTGGTCACTTTTTCTTTGTTTCGTTTTCCTCCCACCTCTTCTCCTTTCTCATTGTCTTTCCCACCGACCTTTTGCCAGTCTTGATTATTCTTTCGGACATCTTCTGTTTTGATGCCCCGGTGTCCGGGGAGACTCGCTCTGTCACCCATAGAACTGTGGTACCCGACGTTGCGAGCGAGGGGACGCTTTTATTGTCAATCCTCTTTCGTTGCTGAACTCGATCTCAACGGACTGATGGTTCTTAACCCTTAGACTGCTAACTGTTAATAGCTGACATACACCCATATGCTCAAGAAAAAAAATTGTTATATTTTTTTTTCTTCTTATAACATTGTTAATTAGCCTTCAGGAAGCACAAAAATCCAATTAAAAAGTCTCTAGCTCTTGTGGTTCAGCTGTTGTGGCCTGGAGAAGTTGTATATTTTTAGGTAAAATGAGTTTAGGTGCTGTATGGGAATAACTTTTTTTTATTTATTTTTATTGTTTCTCACTTTATTTAGTTGTCTATGCTAACAGGTTGTATTTGTGTGTCAAAGGTACTGTTTATTATGTATAACTGAAAATATAAGTATGTATGGATATACAAGTATAGATATACATACATGCTTATTCATAATATTTGTATACATAAATTATATTCCTAAATCTTAAAAATGCATATAGCACACATTTTGCCTCATATATGCATGGTAATCACACATTTGCTGTTGCTAAAAGCTTAGTGTCTCCTCTATGGTTGCCCTAAACGTTCAGACACTGGATGGTGATATTGCCAAGAAATAGTCCTCATTTTCTTACTAAGACCCTAGAATGAAAGTGAGGGACTCAGGATTTTTTTTTCAAGATGGGGAGGGTTACTAGAGCCTTGAGGAAGCTTTTTTTTTTTTTTTTTTTTTTGCAGGGATATTCCCAAGCCTCTGGCTGGCGATGTGAACCCCATGTAGCCACGGGACTTTTAAATCTTGCATGGTACTCCAACACATCAATAGATGTGGTTCTGCTGCAGTAACTCACCACATCAACTGATGTGTTGAGCAGTTAAGGGATTAAGGTGGTGATTGCAGGGCATATATTCACGATGCACCCCTGTGGGGCCCCAGCCTGTCTCTTGTTGGGTGTCCTATCCTCTAATTGTGGCTCCATGGTGGGTATGGGGGCTCATTCATAAATGAAATATTATCTCCTCGTTTCTATGTCGCTGAATGATACTCTTCCCACCCAATGAGCCTTTCCAGGCTCATAGGGTGGGCGACCAAGTCCCCGAGTTGGACTGTGTTGGAAGCTGGGCTCTGTAGCCCCAGCTACAGTGTGCCCAAACCAAACTACTCTTTTGACCCTCCCGACTACCTCTCTCCGCTCCCCCACCCTCCTCTGGTAGGGTTGAGCCCCAAGCCCCCCCCTCCCCTCAGTGGTGACCACGTCATCACCTGGAGCGGCTACTTCTCTCGTTGTGACAACTGCACCTTTCACAGCCCTCCAACCCCCCCCCTCTCGCTGGGGGTGCTCGGCGCTGACTCCACCATTGACACCCTTGCACGATCCCTTCCAGTGCTCGTACATTCAACACCTTGTTTAGTCCTGCTACATGGACTAAATACTTTGATCTCAACCATCTGGACTCTACACGTCCTGACAATTTCTTCCTTCATAAGCACCTCGTTACATTTAACCCCACCCATTTTGGTACACGTGTCCTTGCTGCTGCTTCTAAGGATGCAGCTGCATGCTTATCTGCATTGTCCAGCATTGAGTAGATCCCTGTTCGGGTCTCCGGTTAAATGCCATTTTTAGCACTGTTATCCTCCTGCGCCATGTTGTGACTGGTGTTAGGGACCTGTAAGACTGCCACAAGGATATTAAACATATCCTTGGCCAAGGATATGTTTCCAAGCCCAAGGCCTATTCTATCCTCCAGGTTGATACGTTCACTCGACCTCCTTGTGGTCGTCATCATCAGCCTCTTTGCGTTGGGAAGATCACTTTTGATAGTAGGACCCTTCCACCTTCCATAATTCTTGTTGGTGCCCGATGCTCCATTCAGGAGTACAATCCCATTCACAGACTTTTCAATAAGTGCTGGAAATTTGGGTATGGTGCCCTCAAATGTACAAGTGTAGTGTGTCTATGCCCCACGTGTGGGGACTCGGGTCACTCTTAAGTCGGAATCCTAGGCCCTCCCCAGGCCCACTGCCTCAATTGTGGTGATGCCCACCCTACCTTCTCCCACTTGTGTGTACACTACAAATTTGAGGGAGCCATCCTTAATTTGAAGCACCGCGATAGTTTCTTTTCCTGAGGCAAGACGCCAAGTCCGCTGTCTCTACCCTTTCGCTAACACATCTTATTCTCGTGTGTTGCATTCTATCTCTCCTCCTCTGTCTCAACTATTTCCAAGCCTTGGACCCGGACTTGCCCACCAACTCCTCCTCTGCTACTTTACGTTCTGAAGCAAGGGGTTTTCCTCGTCGTTCTCTGACTGGTGTTTTCCTCCTTTCTTCCCAGTCTGCTTGATGGGGTTCTGGAAGTTCTACTCCCCAAGCTCGGCCAGGCTTGACTAGTGAGAATTTGATCCACTAGGCTGTTGCTTGGGGTGGCCCACAGGCCCACATATCCACCACAGCCCGGTTGGTCCGACACTCCTTGAAAAAAATGATCTAGTGTTCTCTTAAAGATGTCCACGGTTGTTCCAGCAATATTTCTGCTCACTGGGAGGATGTTGAACAACCGTGGACGCCCTAAAGCACCTAAATTACTGGGATTGTCTCAAAGCTCTCTAAATGTACTCACTAGAAAAAAGACGAGAGATATCAAATAAAATACACGTGGAAAATACTGAAGGGCCAGGTACCAAATCTACACAGTAAAATAACAACATATTGGAGTGAACGATATGGAAGAAAATGCAGAATAGAACCAGTGAAGAGCAGGGGTGCCATAGGCACAATCAGAGAACACTATAAACAGAGAACACTATAAATGTTTATAGTGTTCTCTGATTGTGCCTATGGCACCCCTGCTCTTCACTGGTTCTATTCTGCATTTTCTTCTCCGTTGCCTTCCCCTGCTCTGGACCCTGTCCTGAGCCTCTGGTCCGTCCTACTGCTCCCTTAACTCCATCATCCTTGCTCAATTTAGCCATGCCCCCCCCCCCCCCTAACCCTAATTTTACTGATCCTGGTTCTGATCCTGATCCTCCTTAGTATGCTGTGTTCTTTGTTTTTTCATTGTTCTCTGTTGCTGTTCTCTTTCCTTTTGACTGTCTATTTTTCAATTGAACATTCGTGGATTTCATGCCAACTTCCATAAACTCCAACTTCTGATAACACAGTTTTCACCGCTTTTCGTCTGTCTCCAGGAGACGATGCTTGGTGCTCGTCCTAGTCACTTTCGTGGTAATTCCTTTCTTCCCTTCCCCCCCAGCTTTTGCTGGGGCCCATAACTCTACTGCTTTCTTGATTCATACCGATATTCTCCTTGTCCCCCTACTTTTTTAGTCGCTTCTCCAATGTTCTGCAGCCCGTATCTTTGCGAGTAAATGGTATACGGTCTGTTCCATTTATCTCCCCCCAAATGTCTCACTTTCTCTTCCTTATCTTAGGCACCTATTAGACTCCTTACCAGAGCCTATGCTCCTGTTGGGTGATTTCAACTGTCAGAATACCCTCTGGGGTGATGCTCTGACAAACATCCGGGGCCACCTTCCTCAACCGTTTGTCCTCGCTCCTTCACTGTCTCTTCTAAATTCTGGTGAACCCACTCATGTACTGTATTCACCTAGTTGTGCTCGTGGGGGTTGAGCTCTGCTCTTTCGGCCCACCTTTCAACTGTCAATCAATGAACTGCTGCTACTAACTTTTTTTTTTTTCACACACACATGCAGGAAGCAGCCCATACCAGCTGTGTAACTTCCAGGTACCTATTTACTGCTAGGTAACAGGGGCACCAGGGTGAAAGAAACTGCCTATTTGTCTGCCGCAATCGGGAATCGAATCCTGGCCACAGGATTACGAGCCCTGCGCGCTGTCCATTCAGCTACCAGACCCCCGAGTGGGGTCATGTGGACTCTGGCACTCATACTCTCTCTTATCTTGATCTTCCTGCTCGCTGTCTCTTTACTTAGATTTCATGTAGTAGTTTCTTAATGACCTCCATAACAGTGACCATTTCCCCATCCTTGTTACCTTTTTCTTCTTTCATCCTCCCCTCCCCTTAGTCCCTAGGTGGCAGTTTGCCAAGGCTGACTGGAACCTATTCACCCTACATGCTACTCTCCTTGGCCTCTTCCTCGAGCCCTCATCCTTTTTCATGACACCATATTTGATGCTGCCCTCCGCTCTACCTCCCGGGGCATGCGGAAGTGCGTTCCCTGGTGGAATGCATACTGCTCGGGCTATCCGTTGTAAGCGGGCAGTCTGGAAGAAATACCGACGCCAGCAGACGTCCGCTTCTTTTATTTTCTTTCGGAAGGCGAGTGCAATGGCCCATAGAACCATCCGTACAGCTAAACGTGAGAGTTGGAAATCTTATGTCTCCACGATTACGTCCGATACTCCTTTGCCCCAGATCTGGAAGAAAATCCGCAAGATAGCGGGTAAGTTTGTTCCAGATGTCTCGTCAGTCATTCACCTCCGTGGAACTGTTGTGGCGGATCCGGTGGCAGTCGCGACCGAATTAAGTTCCAACTTTTTGACTGTTAGCTCCGGTTCTCATTTTCCTGTCTTTTCTGATTCGTAAGACTGTTGTTGAATCTTCTCCCCTAGATTTTTGCACTCATCTCCAGCTTCCCAATAACGATACCTTCTCTCTCTCTTTGAACTTCAGTCCGCCCTAGCTCTCTGCAGTTCTTCGGCAGCGGGCTCGGACGACACAAGTAAGTAATTATCAAAAGAAGGCACCAAACCGGGAAGGCTATGTAGCACCATCAAATGCGCAAAATAATCAGAGGGCGCTAAATATCACCAAGGATGCCAATACGAGAACAAAAACGCATAAGGAGAACGATATCAAAAGTATCCGAGTCACCAAGAATTCTATTGAGGGACAGGTGACCGCGAGGGGCGGTCGGAAAGCAAGACACACGCTCGTCCTGGAAGTCAGGACATTCAAGAAGGACATTGCAACTAGGACAATAAGGAGCAGGGCGGCGCTCCAAGTGACCATGGGTTAAGCGAGTATGGCCAATACGCAACCTCGCCAGAGCTGTTTCCCATCGCCAGTTACGGTGGTAGGAGGACGGCCATGAGGAAACACAACATTTAAGAGTACGTAGTTTGTTACCAGTAACAGACTGACCAAGAAGCCTGCCAACGGGTAAGGACGGAGGAATGGATAACCGGGTAAAAGTCGGAATATGGAATACCTTTACGAGAGATGGGACAAGAGCGGACAGCTTCCTTGGCGGCAGCATCCACACGCTCATTTAAAGACACACCAATATGGCTGGGAACCCAACAAAACTCAACCGACTTAAATTTACTGTGAACAAGAAACAGCCAATGCTGGATCTCGACAACTACTGGATGAACTGGATTAAAGGACCCCGAGAGCCATGAGGGCACTACGAGAGTCAACAACAACTACAAAGGAAGATTGACAACGAAAAAGCAGTAGACGAAGAGCATAGAGAATAGCATAAAGCTCCGCTGTAAAGATGCTAGTCTCCGGAGGTAAGCGACACATATAATTGCGATTAGGAAAAACAACAGAGTAGCCAACACCGTCCGCAGACTTAGACCCATCGGTGAAGACAGAAACGGAGCGGGAGTGAGAAGAAAAAGTGCTCAAGGAAAAGGCGTTTTAGAACCGTAGGAGGGGTAAAAGCTTTAGTGATACGGGTCAAGGATGTACAAAACCGCAGAAGAGGGACTCTCCACAGGGGCAAAGAAGGAACAACACGAGGAGAAACATTAGAAATACGAACGGAAAGAGAATCCTGTAGGCGAGATAACCGGACAGAAAGAGGGAGGTGGTGAAGAGGGACAGGAACCGCAGGAGGGGTAAAATTTAAAGCACGACAGAGGCGAGAGGAAGGATGTTGTAAGGACCGCGCAAGATAGAGAAGACAGTAGCGATCACGGCGGTCTTGGAGAGACAGGAAGCCAGTGTCAACATACAAGCTAAGGACGGGAGTCGAACAAAAGGCACCAGAACTGAGGCGCAACCCAGTATGGTGCAAAGCATCAAGACGGCGAAGAGTAGAAGGAGAAGCAGATGAGTAAGCAGGGCAACCATAATCGAGCTTAGACAGGACGAGAGAGGAATGTAAAGCAAGGAGAGTGCGCCTATCTGCCCCCCAAGAAGTATGGGACAAGACCCGAAGGAGGGTAAGGGCCTTAGAGCACTCAACACGGAGGTAAGAGATATAGGGAGACCAAGACAAACGAGTGTCAAGGAATAACCCCAAAAGCTTCGCGGAATCTTTGTACTCAAGGGGATGATCATAAAGTGACAAAGAGGGACGAAGAACGACCCGTTTCCACGTAAAAGTCATGGCACAAGTCTTAGAAGTAGAGAACTTGAAGCCATGATCGGTGGCCCAAGACGACACGGCATCAATTGCAAGTTGAAGCCAGCGCTGAAGGAGAGGTGAATCATCACCCTGACAGCAAAGGGTAAGATCATCGACATAGAGAGCGGAGAAGACACCTGAAGGAAGAGAGGAAAGAAGACCATTGAGGGCAACCAGAAAAAGAGTAGTGCTCAGAACACTACCCTGGGGCACACCTTCGTATTGCTGAAAAGAGGCAGAGAGAGCGGTACCAAGGCGCACCCGAAAGGAACGACGAGAGAGGAAGCTGCGGAGAAAGAGAGGGAGATGACCACGAAGGCCAAAAGAATGAAGTTGAGATAGAATATGATATCGCCAAGTGGTGTCGTAAGCCTTTTCCAGGTCAAAAAGGACGGCAACAACGGAGGTCTTCGCAGCAAAAGCAGTACGAATATAGACCTCCAAGTTCACCAGGACATCCGTCGTACTGTGGCACTTGCAGAAACCAAATTGAGAAGGGGAGAGGAGGCGATGGTGTTTCAGGAACCACATCAGACGAACGTTAACCATTCGTTCAAAGAGTTTGCAGACACAACTTGTTGAGGGCAATAGGGCAAAAGTCCTTAGGGGAAGTACCCAGAGACCCCGGTTTGCGAACAGGGAGGACAACGGCATCAAGCCAGTCCTCAGGGACTGACGACGACTCCCAGATCCGATTATACAGACTCAGTAAATACTGTACTGAGACGTGCACGGAGGGAGATGGCGAAGCATCTCATAATGAATACCATCGGAGCCCGCCGCTGTAGAACCGCAGAGGGCCAGGGCAGAACGAAGTTCAGAGAGAGAGAAGGGATCATTATAGGGAAGCTGAAGACAAGTGCAGAAATCTAAAGGACGAGACTCAAGGACAGGTTTACGAAGAAGGAAAGATTGGGGAAGATGAAGACCAGAGCTAACAGAAGAAAAGTGGGAACCCAGTTCGGAAGCGACCTGCAACGGGTCCGCCACAAGAGTATCATGGAGGTGAAGGACTGGTGAAACATCGGGAACGAACTTATCCGCTATCTTGCGGATACGCTTCCAGATCTGGAGCAGAGGAGTTTCGGACGTAATTGTTGAGACATAAGATGCCCAACATTCACGTTTAGCTGTACGGATGGCCCTACCGGCCACCGCACTCGCTTTCCGAAAGAAAAGAAAAGAATCGGCCGTCTGCCGACGGCGGTGCCTCTTCCAGGCTGCACGCTTACAGCGGACAGCCCGAGCACAATCAGCATTCCACCAGGGAACGCACTTCTGCGGACCCCGAGAGGAAGAGCGAGGAATAGAGCGGAGGGCAGCTTTGAAGACAGTGTCATGAAAAAGGAGGAGAGCGCGAGGGAGAGGTCAGAGAGAGCAGCACTGAGGGTAAATAGGTTCCAGTCCGCTTTAGCAAACTGCCACCTAGGAAAAGAGAGGGAAGGGCGAAACGAGAAAAAGGAAACAAGGATAGGGAAATGATCACTGCCATGGAGGTCATCAAGAACCTGCCACGTGAAATCTAAGTAAAGAGAAGAAAGCAGAGAGAAAGATCAAGACAGGAAAGGGTGTGAGTCCGAGAGTCCAAATGAGTGGGCTCACCAGAATTCAGAAGACAGGGAAGAAGAGAGGAGAAACGGCTCAAGAAGGCGACCCCGGGTATTCGTCAGAACGTCACCCCAAAGAGAATGACGACAATTGAAGTCCCCCAGCAGGAGCACAGGCTCCGGCAAGGAGTCCAAGAGGTGTTTCAAATCAGGAAGAGAAAGCGGGACACTCGGGGGGAGGTAAATGGAACAAACTGTGTACCATTTCCCTACAAAGATATGAGCAGCAGACCAATGGAGAGGCAAAGGAAGAAGTAAAGGAACAAAGGGAACATCAGCGCGAATCCAGAGAGCAGAAGAATTAGGAGCCCAGCAACAGCTGGGGGGGGGGGGGGAGAGAAAGGAATAGCCACGAAAACGACCAGGACGAGCACCAAGCATCGGCTCCTGGAGACAGACACAAAGGGACAAAAACCGCGAAATCAGGAGTTGGAGTTCGAGGAAATTGGCATAATAACCTCGAACGTTCCATTGAAGAATAGACATCGACGAGAAGGGAAAGGACAACAACAGAGAACAAGGAAGAAACAAAGGCTAAAGAGCAACACAGCACGTTAAAGAATATCAGGGTCAGGATCAGGGTCAGCAAAGTCAGGGTTAGGGGGCATGGGTAAACTGAGCAAAGACGGAGGGAAGGAAGCGGGAGAACAGACCAGAGGTGGGCGGGCGGGGTCCGGAGGAGGAAGAGGAGACAACGGAGAGGAGCAGTCAAGGACAGCAGCAGGAAGAGGGGGAGTAGAAAGAGGGGAGCGCACCTCAGCAAGAGCAGCAACCGAAAGGGAAGCGGGGGCCAAAGAAACCTCCATAGCAGGAACAAGGGGTGCAATCACTGAAATGGGAGAGGAAGGAGCAACAGAGCCAGAAGTAGGGGCTGAGGAAGAAAGCAAAGCCTTCTTACCCGCCGGGGAGGAGGAAGGAGAGGAGCCAGGCTTACGCTTCTAACTTAAAGAGACCGGTGTCCCAGCAACTACGTACCGGGCAACGGATTCCAGTGTCTCAACAGGAGAAGCTGAACGAGAGCACACACGACGGCCGTTAGGAGAGCGATGGACATTCGCCTGCACCGACAGGCGGCGGGGAGAGCCGATAGATGGAGGAAGAGGATGGGAAGGAGGATCGGAGGGAGACAAGGAAGAAGACACAGGAGACATGACAGACCGGGTAGAAAGAAGGGGAACCCCAGACAGAGGACCAGGAGGGGGACCCCTCGGGACAGAATGCAAAGGAACAGAGGAGGGGGCAGTGGGCGTATCAGGGTCTAAGGCCCGGAAACGGTTGAGAGTCTGAGGAAGGAGGGAAGGACGAGGAGAGGAAGAGCGCAACACGCGAGCATAAGAGACTTTAGCATAAGGCGGGAGCTGGCGAACCTGGCGTCTCGCCTCAGGAAAAGATAAACGCTCCCGGTGCTTCAAGTTGAGGAAGGCTGCCTCAAGCTTGTAATGGATACAGGCACGGGAGAAGGTAGGATGGGCCTCAACGCAGTTGAGGTAGCGAGCTTGGGGAGAAGTGCACTCCGACTTAGAGTGACCTTCACCCCCACACAAAGGACAGAGAGAGACAGTCCCAGAGCAGCGGAGGGCATCATGCCCAAACCTCCAGAACTTGTTACAAAGTCGAGGAGAAGGAATATACTCCTGGACAGAGCACCTAGCACCATCAAGAATGACAAGAGGATGGAAGGGTCCTACCATCAAAGGTGATCTTCACAACACGAAGGGGTTGACGGCGATGACCACGAGGGGGACGAGTAAACGAGTCAACCTGGAGGACAGAATGGCCCTGGGCATCAAGGATATGCTGAATATCATCGTGGCAATCCTGCAGATTCCGAACACCGGTTGCAACATGGGGTGGGAGGAGAATAGTGCCAACACTGGCATTCATCCGAACGTTCTTGGAGACCCAAACAGGGATCTCACCAAGGCAAGATAAGGCAGCCAAGCGGGAAGCTGCATCCTGAGAAGGGGCAGCAACGACACGTGTACCGAGACGAGTTGGGTTGAAGGTAACAGACGCATCCACGGAATCTACAAGATGCCGATGGAGGGAGAAATCGTCAGGAGGCGCAGAATCAAGAGGGAGGAGATCAAAGTATTTGGCCCATGAAGCGGGACCAAACAAGGCCTGATACACGTCAGTACGGGAAGGAATCGAGCGAGTGCGGCCGGGGCTCGAACGGCATTGAGAACCCCCAGAGAGGGGTCAAAAGGCGCAGTAGTCACAACAAGAGACTTAGCCGCACCAGGGAACGAAGTGGTAACCACTGGGGGCTGGAGGCTCAACCCAACCACAGAGGAGGGAGGGGAGCTGGGGGAAGAAGTCAGGATGGTCAAAGGAGGAGCAAGGTCGGGGCCCAACGCAGCGGAGGCTACAGAGCCCGGTCTTCCAAGACAGGCCGACTCGGGGGCTTGGTCGCCCACCCCACGAGCCCGAGAGGGTACATCAGAAGCATTTAACGACATAGGTACGAAGAGTGATAAATTCATCCACGAATGTGCCCCCATACCCACCATGGAGCCACAATTAGAGGCAGGACACCCAACAGGAAGCTATCGCCGATCATGCCGGGGCCCCCTAGGGGTGCGTCATGAGTATATGCCCCACAAACGCCACCTTAAGAACCGTCAGTCCGTCGAGATCGGGTTCAGCGACGGAAGGGGGATTGACAATAAAAGGTTCCCCTCGCTCGAGACGTTGGGTACTACAGTTCTACGGGTGCAAGAGTATGCCTCCTCAAGCACCCGGGCATCAAAATAGAAGAAGTCCAAAGAAATAATCCAAAACAAGCGAAAGGTCGGCAGGAAACGACAAGCAGATAGGAGAAGAGGGGGGAGAAAAACTAAACATAATGAAAAGGAAAAGTGATCCGACACAATTAGAGAAGACAGCAGCTGGAGTGCAAGGCCATAAAAGGACAGAGGACTGTCCCACGGAGCATCACACTCCGGCAGCTGTCCACGAAGCCCCTCTCACGACGCCAACGGGCCGGATGGGGAGGGGGCTCTAGGTTAGAAGTTGACTGGTGTCCGAGCCAGACCAAACAGCAGAACCCAACTGGAAGAGAAGACAGGGCTCGCTCAACTTTAAGTCCCCAGTTTTTTCCAAAGTTGGAGAAGGACAATGGAAAAGGTCTAACTTTCGACCTGAAAATGAAGTGGGACTGAACTCGTAGCCAGTATTACTACACCGCAAACATTGGTTGTTGCCTGTGCTTTGCTTCCCTACGTCACTATGGACTTCTGCTCAGAAGCAAGGTACAAAGCCGAGGCCTGGTAGGCAGGGCAGACAAAGGATAACAATGAATATCATTAGCAATACATTCGTTAAATAATTTGAATTTTTTCTTCTTGACAGTTGTAAGAATGTTTATTTCTATTTAATTTTTAAGAAAATAGTCCAATATATTTTTAGTATAAAAATGACTATTGTTGACTCATTATAATAAAATAAAGTCACCTACCAGGATCAAACAACTGTTGTGAAGGTGATTACTGGATGTGGAAACTAGTTTTTCCAATGTACAGTGTTTTATCAAATTTGCTTATTGAAGTGAACAATTATGTTTTGTGAAGTGCAAGCATTCCTATTTATGATAGTGAAAGGTTAAGAATATGACTAGAACAGTACAAAGTATGTTTTGTAGATCTAAAACAATAAGAAGGATCCTAATAATAAAACAAGGTACAGTACTGTATGCTATTACAAAACAAATGTATTTGCTAAATATAATAGTGTAATAATGTCAGAATTTCAAAAAGAGTTAATAGACAGCTGGTATGACTGGCAGGGGTGCTGCAGCTCAAACTGACGAAATTCGAGTGCACATTTATTCCGTTCCTCTATGTAGCCAACCTCGTGGTATAGTCGCGCCTGAAGACATTTAAAATATTATTATACGAGTATTGTACGTACTGTACATTTTCTTAAAGGTAGTTAACATATTACCATCCTGTAAAGTAAAGGCAATTTCATCTTAAAATCCAAAATAAGAGACAACAAAGAGCACCACCCACCTTAAAATAGTGTGTTTCCCTCACTTTGTGGTAGGCTCTCACTTTCATAAACAGTTTACGCACCAACTCGAGAGAAACTGCGGTTTCTAAAAGCTTCCTTATCCGATCCTTCCCTTTTGCTTTACTAACCTGTAAATCAAAATATCTATATTACTGTGTTTCAGGTTTGTAAAATTGATAAATTAGTACAGTACCCATTTTAATATAGCTGGAAGAAACTATTTACTCTCCGGTGATCACTGTTTAATCTGGAGCCTGCTCAAATAAATGTAAGGATTTTCTGGGAGCCACCCCACTCCCACTCCAAAGTAGCTCCTTAAGCTAAGTGCAAATCTAGCCAAGCCTTAGGCAGATGCACCAGACATCTGGTGATTCCGAGACCCACCCTTGCATGCCAGGATCAGAAATTGGCTCTCTCTGCAAGCAAAGGGGAGCTTGCGGATCAGAGATAAATTCAAACAAATAAAAACCCCACCAGAAAGCATAAGCACAACAAAATAAGCAAGTGCTTAAAGAAAATTATGACCTGACTGTAATGAGGCAAAGAATCATTGTGGTGATATGAACACCAACCACAGCATACCTAAACTCCATCAGGTGGCAATCCAGGTCACCTGGGTTTCCTGCCAGTTTGCACCTTCTCTCAGTTGCCTGATAACAACAACTGGGAAAATGGTACCTCTGATGGGACCTTTTCTCAGCATTATGCATAAGTGGTGTTGGCTATCCCTGGAACCTTAGTCCTGCCATGGGCCACTTCTTTGTTATTGTTGTGTATTTCTTGTATTTATTCACAATTGTGAGCCCCAGGAGGTAGAACTGGGAATAGAGCACAGGGCTGTGTCAAATAAGGCACCATGAAAAAGGAGGCAAGCTCGAGGGAGAAGCAGACGAGATAGGTCAGAAAAAGTAGAGTGAAGGGTGAACAGATTCCAGTAAGCCTTATCAAACTGCCATTTAGGGAAGGATATGGGAGGGTGGAAAGAAGGATGAGGATGGGGAAATGGTCACTGTTATGGAGGTCATCGAGAACCCTGTGGGTCAGCTCTAAATAAGTAAGAACAGAGTTAGATCAAGACAAGAAAGGGTGCGAGTGCATGCATCAACATTGGTTGGCTCACCAGAATTCAGACGAGGACAAAAAATTTCAGAATGTGGCCTCGGGTATTTGTCAGAACATCACCCCAGAGGGCATGCCGACAGTTAAAATCACCTAAAAGGAGCACAGGCCCTGGTAAAGAGTCCAACATGTGTTTAAGATCCAGTAGAGAATGCACAACATTTGGGAGGAGAAATAGAATACTGTGTTCTATTTACTCACAAAGATACCGGCAGCAGAGAAATGAATGTGTGACTGAGAAAGTAAGGGGACAAAGGATAATATCATTATGGACCAAGAGAGTAGTAGAGTTAGGGGCTCCAGCAAAAACTGGAGGGAAGGAGAGAAAGGAATAACTTTGGAAGCGAACAGGACGTGGGCCCAGCATCGGCTCCTGGAAACGTATGCAAAGTGACGAAAACTGCGAGATGAGGAATTGGAGTTCATGGAAGTTGGCATAAAAGCCACGAATATACCTGCTATGGAGAATCCCATGGCCTTTGATTTTCCCTCTGACACTGTCTTTGATCATGTGTACTCCAATGTTACTGTCCTTCCCCATTCCCTCAACCGTCCCTCTCCGTGGCCTCCTCTCACTCTGGACTCTGTTAGTCTGCCTTTGTCCCCTTCTTATGCCCCCCTTGCTCAACCATCTTTGCTTGATTTATCTGTGCCCCCCCACCCTGATTTTCACTTTCACTGACACTAGAGAGGATCAGGCTCTAATCCTCTCTAGTATCCCATGTTCATCTTTGACTTTGTTTTTTACTTATTTTATGGATGTGTTAATTTTGAGACATGTATGATCAATGCGAGAAAAATAAAATACTTAGGTCACTTGGCAGGACCAAACACATCCTGGAATGAAGGCGAGTGAGGAGGCATCATGTGTGTGTATATGTCTCAGACACTTCAGGTGATGAGGTGGTCACTACTGAAGGCTTGGGGCTCAACCCTGCCACAGAAGTCGGAGGGGAATTGAGAAGGGTAAGTTGGGTGTCAACAAAGGAGCCTGTTCTGGGCACAATGTGGCTGGGGCTACAGAGTCTGATCTTCCATCAGCGGCTGACTTGGGGGGCCTGGTTGCCCACCCCACGAGCCTGTGTAAAAGAAATCAGTTCGGTGTCCATACAGCAATTAATTTCAAAAGTCTGGCTCTCTGAGCCAGGGAATACCGCCTACTAGGGCAGCTAGGGAGGCTGAGCCAGTGCTCAGTGGGGCATCGTTCCAAGCAGTAACCCCCCTTTTTAACAGGAGCACTATTGCATCCTACATTCTCCCACACTGGTGTACAGGCCTGTTTCTTCCTTTTGCACCAAGGGGCAGCCTCTCATGGACAACCCCTCCAGTGGGTGGTCCATTGACCCAAACAAGATCCCTACGGGTGTGTACCTTAACATGTATAATGCTAGGAGAGGGGGCCAAGGCAACCCTCACCTGCTCCAGGGAGTCATAAGTGAGCCACCTCACCACGACAATGTAACACTCTGAAGGCGGGTAACCCATGTTAAGCCTTACTCTACTAGTCTGATCTGGAACACAGCCCACCAAGTGCCATAATTATTGCTTGACGAACAGGAGCAAACAGTTTAGAATTTATGCCCACACAAGGCTCAAACCCGGACGAAATGACTCAAGTGTGCTACCTCTGTGCATCAAGGATTGTAATTCTCCAGTCTCTGTCCTTCTGTGTTTTCCCTGCTCTAGCAGTCAGCAGTGTTCATCCTGCCAGCCCTTCAGGGTATACCTCATTGGGGAGACACCAGTTGAAGGGAGTGCTTGTGATGACCACCACTCCTTGCAGTGGGTGTACGACTTCTTCCACACCCTCAAGTGGAGAAACTCTAGATCCTCTATTCACAATCTGACAGTCCTCAGTGGGTTTATTCCTTGTCCCACATTTTGGATGGCCACTGTGGCCCAGGTTTATCAAGGGATTGAAGTGGCTCTTGGCTCCTTTTCCTGGATCCTCGGGATGCTTATTGGCATGGTCCCATCCACTTGAATTTCAGAGTTTAATTGGGGATCAGACCTCTTGTACCATTCTTGGGCTCTGCCATTTAGTCTGAACCTGGCTCTCAGAGTCTTCACCAAGTTCATATGATCCTTCAGTGCCTATGTTTTGAGTGAGGTGTGAGTCCTGGCCTACCAACATGACTGGGTGGTGGTTCATTTCCCCAGTCATTTGCCTTGTCTATTGGTCAGGGGATCTGGGATCTGCTTCTTTTACAGTTTTCCCCTTTCAGCTTTCTGGTCCACTAGTGGAAGTCCCAAGTGTTGCTTTTACAGATGCTGAGTTGGCTGGGACTGGTCTTGTGCTGTGTTGCCTCCGACTAGTGTCAGGAGTTTTAGCTTTCCTCTTTGGGACCTCAAGTGTGTTTTGGGAAACTCTGAACTTTGCTTGCATGATTTACTTTCTGGGCCATGTGGCTGACAGCACTTTACTGTAGTATTTGTGTGGCAAACCTATTGCTGTGTTCTGTTTTGCAGTGTGTAACTTGTTTTGCCCAAATGGGATCTTTCATTAACATTTTCCTCTAAGTTTTAATATCTTACCAGTTATCCCAGCCTGTGTCTCCATTTTATAGTGACCTTATCATAAAACTGTCAAGTTTATTAGACACAAATTTTCCCCTCTAAATCTACACTGACTTGCAAATTTGATCCTCTCCAAATACTCCACTAATTGTTCCTTGATTATCTTTTCTAGTACTGTGAATGGGAAGCATGTTAGGAAGACTGGTCTGTAGTTTGTTATTTTCTGCCCGTTCCCTTTCTTCAGTACTGGTATTATATTCATTATTTTCCTGGGTTTTTATTGAAGTTACTAGTTAGAGGGTCCATAAAGGTGGTTCAGGTAGTATTTAAAGTGATTCAGAATTTGTTAATTTTAAATGGTGCTTTTTGCATTTGAGTTTCAGATCATTACAGTTCCACTGTATTAATAACTTACAAAACATGCTATTTACTGAAACGAGAGAAGTGGGTGTAGGAAGAAGCTATAGGTTACATCCTCAGAAAATACAAGCAAGGTGTAACAAGTGGTGTATCTGAACGAGACACTGCAAGAGCTATCCCAATGCATGAAGGGAGAACCATGGACATTAATAGAAAAGAAAAATATTAATACCTGTTTTATAACAAATAAATTTCTTCTAAAATTCTAATCAAGTAACAAACCTCTAATATTCTCTTCTTGCATTTTCCCAACAATGATAAAATTATTGTATGCATTAAATATTTTTATGAAATATAAAATATTAATATTAATTCAATAAAGGGTTATTAAAATACATTTTGAATTTAAAACACTTACCCATGAAGTGGCATACATAATTACCTGAAAAAAATGTGAAACTACAGCCCAGGTGAATGGAATACATACCTGAAGCTTAGCAGCCACCAGTCTAGCTCGAGCTTGGTCATATACCGAGCCACCCGCCAGGATCACTCCAAGACCTGCGCCAATGCTCACCTCGGCCTCACTTTGAAGACCCAATTGAAGCTGCAATAGAAAAATTCCAAATAGTAATAAAAATTAAGTGTTAAATGTAATGGAACACCTTTCTCTGGTGGGCACTCCGCTGCTTATCGGAGCTTAAGATATTGTAAAGCCAAGCTTTCAAAATTGCACCGGGGCTTTGCGACCCATACTTACACTGGAGCCAGGATAAGAATGCAGGCCTCTGGGCTGTGTGCCCTTTGGTTGGGTTTTTTGCTCTGCTGCCTTGAAATCTGGTTTAGACTGCCAGTCCTGGCTTTATAGGAGTTGAGCCCAGGAGGTGGTGTCTTTAACCTTATTACCTTTTGTCCCAGTTGGACTTTTTTTTTTTTTTTTTTTTTTAGCTTGGTATGTATATTTTTCTAAGTTTTGCACTTATTCTGGATATGCTCGAGAGGGTCTCTCCTCTGGGCTGGCTTGTTTTACCCAAGCTGGTAGTGGCATCTTCCATGCTGTGGGCTCTGTGGTTACGGGTAGCTGTATGTTTGGGGCTTTTCCATACTTTTCCCAACCTCTCCAAGCTTATTTCCATTGCTTTTGGGGAGTTCTGTGTGTAGTTTTTTCCAGCTCCTGGCAGGTTGGGCAAAGACTACATGATCACATTATAGGCACCCCCAGGGCCAATATGGCTATCTGCTTTGGTATAACATGTCTTGCCCTCCTGGGGGTTATGCTCCCTGGTATGATGCCCATTTTTTCTGAACAGGATCGGTTTAGCATCAATGTGATGCCCTGCAATGATAACACTGATTTTCTGGTCCCAGGGCTAGCATCCTGGGTCCCTCGAATGTGTGTTGCCTCTTGTCTGGTTGCAACAAGGAAGTATTCTTTTGCGGGGGAATTTGTTATCATGGTGCAAGCTTTAAGCTTTATTTCATCTAACAGTTAAACCTGCAGAGCTTGTTTTCTCTGTGCAGTTGGTGCTCCCTGGATGGAAGCCATTTAGTGCATTCTCCATCCTGTGTTATCTTGAACTTGGTCCAGTTCATATTCATATGACCCAGTCCTGCAACTGCATCATGGATATTTTGGATTATCTGAGCATTTTCTCACCTGGCAAATCTTCTATCGTCTGAGGTCCTTGACTGCTAATCTCTCAGGAGACCACCATTGAACCATATACGAGATATCACCCTAATTCCACTGGACTTTGAAGTAGCCATAGACAGTATGACCAGGACTGGACTCCTGAAATTCTATACTCATCAAGAATTGCAAAAAACTACTATCACAGGCCCTAAACATCTTTTGGAGATGGAGCCTAGATACTGGTTATTCCCAACATACTTAGAACAGTAGAGATTGTGCCACTTCATAAAGGCGGTAGTAAGGCAGATGCAAAAAATTGAAGACCAATAGCTTAATGTTATACATAATAAAATTCTTTGAGTACCAAGAAGATAGATCACATGGAATAATAGTGCTTATATAACCCTGGGCAATATTGGTTTAGGACAGAGTACTTCTGCCTCTCATAATTGCTAGACCATTATGACATGGCCTTAGATGCCATGGAAGACAAGTAAAATGCCAAATACATATTTTGAAAAAGCTTATGACAAATGTGACTATGGTGTTATTACACACAAAAGGAATTACTGGCAAAGTAGAGAGATGGATCTTGAACCTCCCAATGAACAAAAGCCAGAGTATAATAGTCAAGAAAGTCAAATCTGGATCATCTATTGCCAAAAGCTCAGTCCACCAGGGTACTGTACTTGATATGGTACTTTTTCTCATCCTCATATCAGACAGACAAGAATACAAAGTATAGTATCATATCATCCTTTGCAGATGACACTAGAACTTTCATGAGAGTAGACAATATAGAGGACACAGCAAACCTCGAATCTGATGTTAATCAAGTCTTTTAGTGGGCTACAGAAAATAATGAGGTTTAACACTTTCGCGCTTTCGATTAGAGATAACTCGTCACTGGTTTTTCTTACGATTCCGCATAACTGCCTACTTTTCTCGTCAATCGAAAAAATATTTCTATAAATTCCATTTTTTAACCGAAATGGATGGGGATACTCTCAGATTGTTCTCCATGAAATTCCCGTTCTCCCTCACCGAACACATGGCATCTCGGCCTACCCGGTCACGTGGTCGGCCCATTGTTTTGTTGACACGCCAAGTGCCCACACTGCGCTCCCCTCTCGCGGCAAACGTGACCCGTTTTACGCATTTATTTCCGTTCCGTTTCCGTTCTCGTGTACCTAAAACCCATTCAATACCTTCAACATGGATGCTGCACCAGGAACAAGCAGTGGAACGCAAAACAAAGGTAGGAAATCTAGGAAAGCAGAAGAGATCGCCAGGATTTTCGATCTGTATCGTGGGGTCAATCTCACTCCATCCAAGATTCCCAACGTTGTTGAAGCCTTTTCAGGGTCTTCTGATGATGATTTGGAGGCTGACGAACCGGAAAATGATGTTCTTTATGAGGTTTCCTCAAGTGATGAAGATATTTCGAGTGAGTGAGGATGAGTGATGAAGAAGCCCGAGCCCCGCCACGCGGTAACCGCACGTGTCCGGTACCAAAGAGGGCTAGGCTGGGTGATGAGTGGAATCGTAGCAATACTCCTCCCATCGTTGATGACTTTACTGCAACCCCTGGCCTAACAATTCCACTACCTGCTACTCCATTGCAGTTTTTACAATTATTTTTCACTAGAGCAGTGGTTGAATACTTAGCGTATGAAACAAATTTGCATGCCACACACGTCATACATCTCATGGCTGAGTCAGCAAGAAAAACGTGGAAACCAGTGTCGGTGAAAGAAATGACCCGATATTTGGCCCTGTGCATACTGATGGGCATAGTGAAGATGCCTACAATGAGGATGTACTGGCAGACGAATCAGATGTGGCATTGTCGATTTTTCAACTTGTTTATGTCGTCTGCTCGGTTCCAACACATTTCTAAGTTCTTCCACATGTATAACAAAAAAGGCGTTCCAGTGAATAATAGTGACCGATTGATAAAAGTTAGACCACTAATGGACTATTTTTCAGAAAAATTTGAATCTGTATATATCCCCAAAAAAGAATTGAGTCTCGATGAGGGTACAATGGCTTGGCGAGGCCGCCTCTCTTTCAAGGTTTACAATCCCAACAAGCCTGATAAATATGGTGTAAAATTTTATATGTTGGCCGAAGGGAAATCAGGCTACATATATAAATTTGATGTGTATTGTGGAATTGGAAAAACGACAGTGGAAACCGTGATGGGGTTGATGGCGCCCCTAGTCAACAAGGGTTATCATTTGTATATGGATAACTACTATAACTCGGTAAGCCTAACAGAACAATTACGTGAAGTTGGTATTTACACATGTGGCACACTTTAGACTCCAACGTGGCGCCCCCAAGGATCTGCAACAAATTGTAAAGGGTAAAATGGCAACCGACACGACCGTATACATGCGTAAGGATAACACCTTTGTTATAGTTTGGAAGGACAAGCGCCCCGTCTCTGTCATCACCAATATCCACAATGCCGACACTACTCAAGCACAGCGCAGGAAACGCGTTCGTAAAGGTGACGGGAGAACTGGAGTAGAAATTGTGAAAATGAACAAACCCAAGGCCATAGTGGATTACAATAAGTTCATGAAAGGTGTTGATCATTTTGATCAAATGGTCAAATATTATGAGTTCGCAAGAAAAACCCACAAATGGACCAAGAAGATCACTTTCTATTTTCTGCAAATGGCCATGCACAATGCATACGCATTGTATAACCACTACTCAACAGATACAAAAAAACTAACACTATTAGAGTTTCACGCAGTAGGAATAAAAGCCTTATTGGCGTGGAACAGCAAGGAATGGCCAACAACAACAAGTATACCACATGTTCCCGACATAGATGCCAGCGCAGCTCCTCCTGCTGACGCGGCAGTTTCAACACCTGGGCCATCTGGTGCGAGGCGTCCTCTGTTCACCTCAACACCTAAAGCCCACTCATCAACCACAAATTCTGAAATGGACATTGAGGACATAGAACCACTTGATGTTTCTGATTTCATAGAAGATTCTACTACAAGTTTGGTGGTTCCTGTAGAAGACAATATTCTTCCAGTGAATCCAAAAAATACAAGAATTATAGATTCAGAACAACGTCTCAACTACAAGTTGACGCATGAACTCGTGCACTTGGCTAAAAAAAAAAGATGCCGTGTTTGTTACAAGTCTGGCAAAAGGAGGGACGTGATATATGGATGTAAAACTTGTGATGTAGCACTGTGCGCTGCGCCTTGCTACACAAGGTACCACCGAAAAAAGATATTTTGGGTGGAGAAAAAATAACCACCGGCAACAGCTTCACTCCACCTAAGAAACATCAGATGAGCAACTTCAGGATCAGAAGCCTGAAGATGGTGGAGTGAAGAAAAAATGCTCAACTGTTGATCTTCAATCAACATAGACAGGGTAAGTACACCTATTTTGAATTTTTTATCATCTATAAGAAGTTATATTATATACGTTTTGTAGAGAATTTATTTGCAAATTTTTTGGTACCAGAATGAATATTATATCACATAAACTTCTATGAGTAAAAAAAAAAAACACAAAGTATGTTTGGGGGTGTGGCAGGTGTGGCTCTGGGTGTGGCGGTCGTGTGGCAGTGGGTTCCCTTTAGCCGTTGATATATCCAACACGTGGGAAATATTTGTATGTGTTATGTATATGTCTGTGTAGGGAATTTTACTGCGATCACTGTCATACAAATTATAAAATGTTTCAACAAGTATAAACATGACAAACATCAAACGAACGAAAACAATGCGTTCGTTTCTGCCGCGAACGCATACTGAGCGACGTGGTTCTATATTTGGCGCTTCTCTTACACATGCTTTGTACAAATGTTATACATTTCATCTTATAGAAAATTTTATTGCGAACACATTGGTATAAAAAAGAAACACGTACATAGAAAAGTAGGGTCAGGAAACGTATAAATGTATAAACTTTCCAAGCATGATTTCCCCCCTGTGTTTTCGCCAGTGCGCTCGCGGCTAACTACTCTCCACTTCACACACTATTGCGGGTGGGCAATTACCTATATTAAACATTCATATGCATATGTCCGTGTAGAGAATTTTATTGTGATTCCAATGATACCAAAATTACCGATGTAGGACAACTGTAGGCTTCGCAACCATTAAGAGAGTGGAAACATTTTGTTGCTGTTTGGCGCTCTCGGCGAGTGATCTGCATAGTTTTTTATTTGGTGTTGATACTCCTTATGCTTGGGCGGCATTTTATAGGTATGCTCTTATAGACAATTTCATTGCGAACACAGTGATACCAAATTTAAATACGTGCGCCTTCAATTATTGTCAGGACAGTCAAAAGAGTGTACACTTTTTCGGTCTTACGCGTAGGCGCGCGAAGTGCCGAAAGCATCTAGGGTATTGATTTTTTTTGAGCGCCGAGAGCGGGAAAGTGTTAATGAGGAAAGTTCCAGTTACTGCCCTATGGAAAAATAAAAATATCAAAACAGAAACCACATATAAAACACAAACAAACCACACTACTGAAAGAAAAACCAATGTAAAAGATTTTGGAGTAATTATATCGGAAGACCTTACTTTTCAAGAGCACAAAAAGTAGCTGTCATAACTGCAGAGAAAATGATAGGCTGGATAACAAAAACCTTTCAAACAAGAGATGCTACATCAATAATGATACTTTCAAGACAGCTCTCTAGAGTGAAATATTGTTGCACACTAACAGCCCCCATTCAAAGCTAGAGAAAATGGTGACCTGGAGAGTGTGCAAAGATCTTTTACTGCTACAATCCACTCAATAACACATCTGAATTATTGGGACTACTTGAAAATTGTAAATCTGTACTTCCTTGAGCACAGACGGGAGTGGTACATAATTATTTACACTTGCAAAAACAATTGGAGGACTGGTTCCAAATTTACACAAAGAAATAACACCACACGAGACCAAAAGGCATGCAGCATGTGTAAAATAGCCCCGTTGAAGAGCAGAGGTGCAATAAGCACGCCGAAAGAGAGAACTTTTCAACACTCTCCCTCTAAACATATGGGGGCATAACTGGCCAACCTTTTGCAGTATTCAAAAAACCAGCGTTGAATGTAATGAAACGCCATTTTCTGGGTGAGACCCGGAGGCTCCCCGGAGCTATACCAGGCTGACATGCTAATGTCAGACTTTGGCATCAGTCATGTGTATGGAGTTCTTAGGGCCTACCGGGGACTACGGCAAGAACCTGGCCCCCTCAGAGAGGCAAGGGGAGCAATGGCCTATAGAAACCCCCGTGTGGTTGGAAGCATTCTACGTTTGCCATCGACCGGGTCAAGCATCCAGAAAGGTAAGCATCCCAAAACAAACCCCTATTCTGGTGAAAATTGCTACCAAAAGCCGAACTAGTGGATAGAACTCCCCAACAGAAAACAAGCAAACTAGTATGACGTCACAAGTCACCACGCCGCTGTTTGAGCAGCTCCCCCCTCCCCGGGAGAGGAAAGGGGGGAGCCCCAGACCTATCACGCCGGCTACCCACCCATCAGTTCTGAGGCTGGATGTCAAAAAACTCGAAAACCGCCGACCGGAGGGAGAGAGGGAGGGTTGCCGGGGAGTCTCCGGGTCTCACCCAGAAAATGGGGTTTCATTACATTCAACGCTGGTTTTCTGGGGGGAGCCCTGTCGGCTCCCCGGTGCTAACTACCCACAGAGGAAAGTCTAAGGGATGTATCTGGGAGGTGGCCACCACTCACACCTCAACACGAAGTGAGACAACTGGCAGCAACTGCCAACCCAAAGCGATACAGGCCAGACTAGGCCTAAGGATGTGAACAAGGCAACGAGCAGTTAGGACCCAGTTTGACCGCCAAAATCCCCACGCCCGAAAGTCCGCCCAAGACACAGTCCAAAGGAACGGCAGCAAGAGCTGTGAACGTCACAGGAACAGGGAGAGGCCGCAGGCTGGCCAGCCTTAATAACCCTGTGGACAACCAGGGAAGAAGGGAAACCGAATCAACCCGAAACGAGTCCACGGACACAGAAGCCGTGGCGCGCCAAAAACGGCGGAGATCCGCAACTGGGCACAAAACTTCAAGCACCCCGGCCAAACCAACAAGGTAACAACCCAGGGACCCCTCCAGAAAGCAGCGGTCACATTCTACACCAGAAAAGATGGAGAAGGCCGCAGAAGAACAAAACGATCGCCCCGACGAAAGGAGCAGAAACCCCAGTGTCGGAGGAGAGCATGAAGCTCACCAACCCGACCCCCCGAGGCCAACGCCAACAGGAAAAAGAGCCTTCGAGATACCAACCGGAACCGAAGGGGCCACAAGAACCGAGGAGAAAAGAGAGAGCACCCAGTCCCACGACCAGGACGGCTCAGATGGCGCATGAGTAGGCCGGAGGTGAACCAACGCACGAGACAGCGTGGGGAATGGCGCAGAAGTAACATCAACACCGAACGCAAACGGAAGCGGCTCTGCCAGCGCAGAACAAAACGAGGCGTCAGTATGTGGCAAAATAACGGCCCCGAACCCACATACAAGGAGGACAAGACCACGCCAACAACACACCGCCACCGAAGAAGGGACAGAAGGAAAAAGATAGGACCGTCAAAATACCCCACACTGCCGCCAAGAAGAAGCACGCAGGTGGGACACCAGCAACGAAGCCACCTGACCACCAACAGAAGGTGAGACTCGAGGCAGAGCCGAACGAGCCGAGGAAGAGGCGGAGCCGCGGGAAGACCTCGGGTGTGACCACCGAGCAGGCAGAGCTGGAAACCCGAGCCGGCAAAGGAGATGGAACGTCTGCCATACTGAAAAACGTCCCAACGCTAGCGAGCCGCCAGGAGGGTGGAGACCCAGACCCCGACAGACTCCAGAGAAGTGACACCGCGAGACTCTGAAAATGCCACCAGGCCAGGAAAGCCAGGAACCAGAATTGAAACCTGGCAACAGGAGCCAAAAGGCATAAACAACACACAACGTGGAGGGCAAAAGGAAGCTGAGGAACGAAGAAGGCAGACAGCAAAAGTGAACGAAGGGACAGGACCAACACCAAAAGCCGCTGGACATGTCCCACACGACCCCAGGAGACCGAAGATCCAGAGGAGACACGACCACCAACACATGGGGCACACGTAACGGGGGCAACAAGGCGAACTGAACGCTCAAAAGAGCCGTATAAAAAATAGAAGAAGCATACCAGCATCAGAGCAGAAGACAATAGGAATGCATGAGGAAGGGATGTGGCGCAGGCCAACCCCACACCCAGCGTCAAGCGACAGGCGAGGGGCGAGACGAAGAGCCAAAGCTCAACCACAGCAAGCACAACTAGGTGAGGACAACGAGGGTAGTACAGAGAATCCAATGAACATGGAAAAGCTAAGCCCGGTACAGCAAGACCGGCAAGGAATGAGGGACCCAGAAAAATCACGGGAACAAAGAACCCAAACAAGGAAGGCCCCAGAAAGAAGCATGGAAGGGCTAAACAAAACGCCACGACCATACTCCCACACGCAGCCGCAGTATCAAAACCGTAGCAAAATGTCACGACATTCCCAGAGGAATTGATAGGGTAGATACAGATAAACTGGTTAACACGGGTGGCACACAAACAAGGGGACACAGGTGGAAACCGAGTACCCAAAGAGCTACAGGGACGTTAGAAAGAACTGTTACAGTGTCAGTAGTTAACAGATGGAATGCATTAGGCAGTGATGTGGTGGAGGCTGACCCCATACACAGCTTCAAATGTAGAGACGACAGAGCCCAGGAGGCTCAAGAATCTGTACGTCAGTTGAATGACAGTTGAGAGGCAGGACCAAAGAGCCAGAGCTAAACCCCGCAAGCATAATTAGGGGAGCACAATTAGGTGAGTACATAACACCTTTGCCACAGGAACATGTACCACGGAACAGGCACCTCCACCTTTGCACCTCGGAACAAGGTGGAGGCAGGGCCCCGAAACTCAAGCATGCTTGGACATGCATAGGAGAGGGGCAGGATGAATATAGGCAGGAGCCACTTCGAATGGGCCAAGAGGCCTCCTGCAGTCACCTGTGATCTGACGATTGAATCGGGTAGTTAGAAACAAGAGCTGCCACGTATGGGCCAATAGCCCCTCTGCAGGCACCCCTGTTCGTATGTTCTATGTACACCCATCTGTACCCCCCAAAAACAAAACAGCGTCTGGACGAAGGAGATGCCAGAACCGCACCAACTCGCCTGCAGAACATAGGCACAGAAGGGTCATGACACAAGTCTATGAGAATGGAGCCACCGGAGGCAGCTAGGGTATTGTGCACCCGTAGCAGAGAAAACCGGGAGCATCGCCCGCGGAAGCAGGCCAGAGCCGCTCATGCAGGAAAAGAGGAGGAGAGCGGCGAAGTAGGCACCACCCACCCAAAACGCAGGGAAAACCTGGCGACCTCCCCATAGCGGCACCCCAGAACACCCCCAAGAGCAACGGGGCACGGACAGGAGAATGAGAAGAGCGAGAGGCAAAGCACCCGAGAGAAAATGGACGCAGAACACTAGCACATGTGCACACTGCCCAGAACCAAAACACATTCCCATGGCGCATGCGCAGGACACCAAAGAAAAGTAACCCAACGGGTTGCGCTACTCTGTTCCTGTCTACTCTGTTCAACAACAGAGCAGAAAAGCAGCCCAAATGGGGTCGTATCCTGAGTGATTCGCTGAAGAAACAGGCCAATTCATGGGAACAGAAGCCAAAAAGAAGTAATCAACGACCCACATAGCCGGCTCATGTACAATGAACCGAATCGGAACTCAAGCGGGCTACCAGTAGCCCAACAGGGTTACCAGTAGCCCAAACCAGCATCCCAGACCAGGAGAACTGAAGGAAAATGAGCAGTGCCGAGACACAGCACGGAGAGAAGACACATGAACATAAGAACGAGACAGGGCCAAAAACCCCGAAGAAGCCAGGAAGAGGACCAACAAGGCCTAGAAAGGACCGGAGGGAAGCTTCACCAAAAGATGACAGACGTTTCAATAATATGGGAAGGAGCAAAAACCATCCCGAACCTTCGAGAACACATAGAAGCAAGCACAAATGACGAAGGCACAGAAAAGCCCAGTTGCACCCGAGACCAAAGGCCATACAGAGCCCCAAGAAGAGGGGGACATGACGGAAAAGTCCTGTCCCAAGAAAAAGGGGCGAAGAACAGAGAAGAGCATAACCACAAGCCCCGCCCAGAGGGTAGAAAAACTCTGGCGGGGTCCAACGGGGCCTGAAGCCCCCATGTCAGCCCCACCCCAGCCCCGGGGCCGAGCCGTCTCCCCAAAGCCCCAGCCTCACAAGAAAAAACCGGGGCAGCCGTGAAAATCACCAAGGGAGCTCACTGGCAGACTCATACAACATGGCTGGAGGAACAGGCTTGAATGCCCCCGTCCCTACCTGGAAGGGGAATTCCCCGAGACCAACCGAGTCTCAAAACCATGGAAGTCCCGCTTCGACTCCGAACCCACAGACGGTAAGGACCCAGATGCAGGGAGGAAGTGGGTGGGGGAAGGGGGGGGGGCGATCGACAAGACCATCAACCAAAACGGGGCAGCCTCAGGGCTTCCGGGGAGCAAATGACCTAGCGCGTAGCCACCGAAACGCAACGTGCAATGCCCGTGCCGCCTGCACCCACATAGTCAGCATAAAGACAGTCAGAAACAAGCAACAAAACTTGCAGGACTCAGGTCCGAAGGTGTCACCGACCCCACAGGCTGCAGACGGAGGCAAAACAGGGAGAGTCACCCTGAGACAAGGGGACAGAGCAACCCTCGAACTCGCACAAAGCAAGGGAGGACTCCGGGACCACATCCATTGGGCCCATGCTCCCCCTAGGAAATTCCCAGGGTCCTGAGCATTTACTATAAAAGGACTCGCGCTCAGGTAATCCCAGGCAGGGTACTGCAAACCGGCACCCAAGTCTACCAAACATCCTTCTAAGAACTGAACCCCCGGGACGTGTACACTCATGGGGACCTAGCAGGAGGACCCACTGGAAGAAGGAAGAGAACCCAGTACAAAGAGGGCAAGAACCAAAGGCAGACCCCCCTACCAGGCAGACAAACAAAAAGAAACAGAAAACCCCGCAAGAGGACAGTGTACCCAGGCGGAACAGAGCCGGCCGCTATGATTGGTGAAAACAAGCTGAGCAGTACCCTGTGCCCCTACCAGTGCAAACTACTCCTTACCCTAAGGCGAACAAGGGAGACAGAACCCCCAAGCACACAAAGGGCGGCCGAAAACCAAACAGTAAACGGCCTAGCAGAAGCAGGACCCAAGGAACTTGTGGAAGGTAACCCTAGGCGCATGCAGCCCAAGTTCTGGAGACTCGCTCCCGGCTTACGCACCACCTAGAAGACAGACACCACACTCTAGGTACAGTGCTGAAACAACTACTGGAGCCGGAGCACACAACCAATGCCTTTAGCATCAGCCGAAGAACAGTTTGCTTGTTTTCTGTTGGGGAGTTCTATCCACTAGTTCGGCTTTTGGTAGCAATTTTAACCAGAATAGGGGTTTGCTTTGCAATGCTTACCATTCTGGATGCTTGACCCGGTTCATGGCAGACATAGAATGCTTCCAACCACACGGGGGTTTCTATAGGCCATTGCTTCCCTTGCCTCTCTGCGGAGGCCAGGTTCTGGCCGTGGTCCCTGGTAAGCCCTAAGAACGCCATACACATGACTGATGCCAAAGTCTGACATTAGCAAATCAGCCTGGTATAGCTCCGGGGAGCCTATGGGGCTCCCTCCAGAAAACCAGCATTGAATGTAATGAACCGCCATTTTTTGGGTGTGACCCGGAGGCTCTCCAGGCTAACTGATCCAAGCTGATATGTATAGTATTAGACTTTGGCATTAGTCAGTGTGAATGGAGTTTTAGACCTACTGGGGACCACGACCCAGAACCTGGTCCCCTCAGAGAGGCACGAGGAGAAATAGCCTATAGAAGTGCAAGTATTTGGAGCATTCAATGTCTGCCATCGACCAGGCCGGGCACCCAGAAAGGTAAGAACCTCAAAACAAACCCCTATTCTGGTTAAAATGACTACATAAAGCTAACGAGTGGGCAGAGCTCTCCAATTATTAAATGAGCAAACAAGCATGACGTCATACTTGCCACACCGCTTGCCTGCGCAGCTTCCCTCTCTCTAGGAGGGGAAAGGGGGGAGGTTATCTTGAGGTTATCTTGAGATGATTTCGGGGCTTTTAGTGTCCCCGCGGCCCAGTCCTCGACCAGGCCTCCACCCCCAGGAAGCAGCCCGTGACAGCTGACTAACACCCAGGTACCTATTTTAATGCTAGGTAACAGGGGCATAGGGTGAAAGAAACTCTGCCCGTTGTTTCTCGCCGACCCCTGGGATCGAACCCAGGACCACAGGATCACAAGCCCCGCGTGCTGTCCGCTCGGCCGACCGGCTCCCTGAGGAAGGCAGTGAGGGAGGGATGGACGGCATTAACCCTTAAACCGTGCAATACATACACCATGAGCGCACAGCACTGCTGTTCAGCTTGTGACCACAGCATCGCCTAAAAATGTCAAAATACATATGTTCATGCTATTATTTAGTGATGATAGTATTACAGAAGACCCTTGACTGTGATAAAACTGACCAGGATTCTGATAATAGCAGGATTGTGGTGATATTTAAGGCTGTGCTCCATGGAGGGAGGAGTAATGCTGTGGGAGGGAGGGTGGTGGCGTCGTCTTCTGACTGTTTGTGGCCACCTTTTATTGACTGCACTCACCATACCAGCTTAGTGGTTCACTATGGTGAACACAAATGTAGATCCTTGTATATAACATGTGTATAGAGTGTAATAACAGCAATAGGAGTAGGTTGGGAGCCGCCATTTTGGTGAGGGAGGTGCGTCGTCTGCATGACTTGTCATGTTGTTTACTGGTGGCCACTATGGTCTTTGGGCACCATACCACCTTATTTGTACAGGTATGGTGAATAAAACAGATAGATACTTATAAATGATGTGTGTATATAGCGTAATAACACCACAAACAATATTGTTGGAGGAGAAATATTAGTGCGTCTGGCCTTGAGGGCGGCTGCCACCAGCTGACTGTGTGAGTAGCTACGTCTTATTGCCTTTACTCACCATACAAGCTTAGATTCACAATTATGGTGAACAGAACATGTAAATACTTATATATAACATCTGTGTATAGTGAATAAATGCAAAAACAGTATTGTGGGAGGAGAATGAGGGCAAGTGAGGTGTTGTTGAGGGAGGGAGTGGCAGCGAGTAGCTGGCTGGTGTGCGGCGGTCACTCCTCGTTGAATTTTGACTCATAATACCAATTTAGTGGTTCGTTATGGTGAGCAAAACATGCAGATACTTATATATAACCTGTGTATATATAGTGTAATAACAGCAAAACTATATGTTTATTGTTTTATGAACATAATAATTGAATCACTAATATGCACACCATAATTTTGAGTACAGAGATGGTTCACACATTTTATTATATATCACAATATAGTGGCACCTCGACTTACGATTGCCCCGACTTACAATAATTTCGAGTTACGATGTAAATTTGATCGAAAAATGCAACTCGACATATGATGGTGTCGTCAACTAACGATATTTGTTGGTACACATTTGGGTCGACAGAGCGTGTGGTTCCCTGACACGCGGGCCGACCTGCCTCAGTTTACTACAGCCGCCCGCTTAATGATGATCACGCCTTAAAGAAATTCCGTTTTTGTGGTGTTTTTTTGCTTTTTGAACATAAAAGTAATTATTATATATCACGCCATGGGTCCCAAGAAAGTCAGTGGTAAGGTTCAACATATGAAAATCCATGTAAGGATGACCATTGAGCAAAAACAAGAGATCATTCGTAAATATGAAGATGGTGTGCGGGTTGTTGAACTAGCTAGGCAGTACAACAAATCTCAGTCAACGATATCCACCATACTGGCTAAGAAAAAGGACATTATGAGTACTAAAGTGGCAAAAGGCATATCAATAATCACAAAACATAGAACACAAACACTTGAGGATGTTGAACAGTTTTTATTAATTTGGATACACAGCAAGGAGTTAGCGGGTGATAGAGTTTCGGAGGCCATCATTTGTGAAAAAGCAAGGAAATTGCATGAAGACCTTTTAAAGAAAATGCTTGGAACGAGTGATGCAAGTGCGAAAGAGTTCAAGGCAAGCAGGGGATGGTTTGAGAAATTTAGAAAAAGTGGCATTCATAGTGTTCTGAGTGTTGTGTGTTACGAGGTGGTGGAGAAACACAGCAAAGAACTGATCACCGAAGAACTTCACAAGAAGCAGCAACAAGAGACAGTTGAGGAAATTTCTTCAGGGGAGGAGGAGACAGTACAGAATGTCCCTTCCTCATTAAGAAAATGTGTGCAGCATGGGAAGAATTGCAAACTTTTGCTGAAACGACTCACCCAAATCAAGCTGCAGTAGGCCGTTGCCTTAACCTTTTTAATGACACTGTGATGTCTCACTACAGACAAAAATTAAAACACATGGAAAAACAAAAATCACTAGAAATGTGTTTAGTGAGACAAACAAGCAGTGAATCACAACCAGGTCCTAGTAGTATGCAGGCAAAAAGTAGGAGAGAGTGTACACCAGAGAAGTCATCACTGCCTGATGTTTTTTTTTTTTTTTTTTTTTTTTTTTGAGATATATACAAGAGTTGTTACATTCTTGTACAGCCACTAGTACGCGTAGCGTTTCGGGCAAGTCCTTAATCCTATGGTCCCTGGAATACGATCCCCTGCCGCGAAGAATCGTTTTTTCATCCAAGTACACATTTTACTGTTGCGTTAAACAGAGGCTACAGTTAAGGAATTGCGCCCAGTAAATCCTCCCCGGCCAGGATACGAACCCATGACATAGCGCTCGCGGAACGCCAGGCGAGTGTCTTACCACTACACCACGGAGACTGTTATAATGGAAGGGGACTCCCCTTCCAAACAGTAAAACCTCTCCTCCTCCCCTCCTCACCATCTTCCATACGCATCATGAGTCCTCCATAAAGGTAAGATAAACATATGCACTGTATTGTAGTTGGAAAAAACCACTGTATTCAGTATAAAATGTATTTGTAAGTTAATATTTTGGAGGGTGGGGAACGGATTAATTCAATTCCCTTTATTTCTTATGGGAAAAATCGCTTCGACTTACGATATTTCGTCTTACGATCCGTCTCTGGGAACGGATTACCATTGTAAGTCGAGGCCCCACTGTACACACTATTGAATAATATTACTGAAAAAAAAAAAAAAAAAAAAGACATTGAAATAATTAGGTAATAATATATTTGTGGCAACTTAGTGGTTCGTTATGGTGAGCAAAACATGCAGATACTTATATATAACCTGTGTATATAGTGTAATAACAGCAAAACTATTTGTTTATTGTTTTATGAACATAATAAATGAATCACTAATATGCACACCATAATTTTGAGTACAGAGATGGTTCACATATTTTATTATATGAATATATCACAATACAGTGGCACCTCGACTTGAAAACTGCCACCTGACAGCTCGGGCGGAGTAGACCTCGTCTGGCGAAAGCTCTGAACGCCCCTTTTTTGCCACACTTCCCTACCCTATTGCGGCTAAAATATGCCACCTACAATTTTTGTTATTTTTTCCATGATCAGTGAACACAAGTGAACACTTTTATAAGACAAAAGAATTTTTTGGATTTTTTGTTGTTGTTGCACCTGTGGGTGTTGAAGCCATTTAGACCCCTCGCGGTTTGAGGGTTAAGGGAGGGATGGGAGGCAGGGAGGGAGGTGGTGAGGGAAGAGTGGCGGTGAGGGAAGAGTGACGTTGAGAGAAGAGTGGAGGTGAGGGTAGAGTGGGGGTGAGGATAGAGTGGGGGTGAGGATAGAGTGGGGGTGAGGATAGAGTGGGGGTGAGGGTAGAGTGGGGGTGAGGGAAGAGTGAGGGTGAGGGGAGAGTGGGGGTGAGGGGAGAGTGGGGGTGAAGGGAGAGTGGGGATGAGAGAGGTGTTTGGTTAATATGGTTCACTTGTTGTGTGGTCCACTTGTATGATCCAACTTGTCATATGAGGGAATTATTAATTGTAACCTGTGATGGAATGGGCACTAACACAGGAACTAACTTGGAATGCAATTACACAATGAACTTTATTTCATTTTAGTTATATAAAATATATCTTACCTGAATGTTACTTGAAACATTACCGACACTTCGACAACTTCGGAAATACTGGAGCTCCGGAAATAATGACCTGGGTACAGCCCCAAATAGGCCGTTAAATCGAGTGGATACTGTAGAGGCGAAGTCCAGCTTGCACAGGAGGTAAGCCACAATGGCCGCCTGCAACTCGGTAGGCGAGACGCAGGAAGCCAAAAAATTCCAGAAGGATGGAACCGAAGGACCCGAAGGGATCCAGAACCGATCCTAGGGAGGGCTGAACCCAAATCCAACTTGTACACAGAGGGAGGGGGGGAAGGAAAACCACACTCCTTGTAACAAAAAGCCCCGCTCAGTGGGTTGGAAAACCCAGGCAGGATCCAGCGGGGCCCAAGACCCCCAAGTCAACCCCTCCCCAACCCCAGGAACCTCCACATCATGCCCCGGGGACGAGTCATCCTCCAAAGCCCCGGCCTCACAAGAAAAAGCCAGGGCAGCCGGAAAAGCAGGAAGGAAGGGGGCCCACTGGTCAGACCCTGTTGACACAGCTGGAGGAACCTACTCGAATGCCTTCCCAAAAACCCCCAAAACTGCCCGAGTCTCAGAATTCTCTAAACCCCGCCCCGACCCCGAAGTCCTCAGACACTTCGAAGGGGGGTACCACTGAACAAAGGAGGTAGGTCAAGACCCTACTATAACTCGGGGTAGCTGAACAAGAGCAGACCCCACACCCCACAAGGCAGAAACAAAAATGAAAAGAAAAACTCCGCAAGAGGACAACGTACCTAGAAGGAACAGAGCATGCTGCTGTAATTGGTTAAAACTAGCTGCACAGTACCCCGTGCCCCTACCAGTACAAAACTACCACTTACCCCAAGGTAAACAAGGAAGAAGGAAACCCCTCAAACACTCCCAGGGCGGTCAATCACCAAGCAGCAAGAGACCAACAGAGGTGGTGGAAGATATCCTCCACAAGCCACCTTCCCGAGCCGGTCGGCCGAGCGGACAGCACGCTGGACTTGTGATCCTGTGGTCCTGGGTTCAATCCCAGGCGCCGACGAGAAACAATGGGCAGAGTTTCTTTCACCCTATGCCCCTGTTACCTAGCAGTAAAATAGGTACCTGGGTGTTAGTCAGCTGTCACGGGCTGCTTCCTAAGGGTGGAGGCCTGGTCGAGGACCGGGCCGCGGGGACACTATAAAGCCCCGAAATCATCTCAAGATAACTCAAGAAGATTCCCAAGGTGGCTTGTGGAAGATAACCCGAAGACCCAAGGGCGGTACTTACAAGGCACTCAGGGGAAGGGAACCCTAAGAACATGCAGTACATGTGACTATTACTCCCAGCTTGTATGCTACCGTAAGAGTAGTACTGGACAAAAGGTACAGCACAACACAGAGAGAATCAGGAGCTGGGTCACACGACCGAGCCACAATCACATCAGCCGAGAACTGACAGGTCGATGACAGGAGTGATGGGTCTGGGGCTCCCCCTTCCCTCTCCCAGGGAGGGGGGAGGTGCACAGACAAGCGGTGCGGCAAGTGTGATGTCATGCTCGTTTGCTCATTTTTCAGTTGGGGAGTTCTGTCCACTCATTAGTTTTCTGTAGTCTTTTCACCAGAATAGGGGTTTGTTTTGAGGCGCTTACCTTTCTGGGTGCCTGGCCCGGTCGATGGCAGACAAAGAATGCTCCAAACACAGGTGAACTTCTATGGGCCATTGCTCCTCGTGCCTATCTGAGGGGGGGCCATTTTCTGACTCGTGGTCCCTAGTAGGCCTAGAACTCCATTCACACTGACTGATGCCAAAATCTAATAATATACACATCAGCCTGGACAGCTCCCGGGAGCTGAAGGGGCTTCCCCCCAGAAAGTAACTTGATAAACATCTTCCAAGGATACCTGATCAACAAGGCTGTGTCTCTCATGTCAGGCTGTGAGCAGTTGCATTGAATGGCATGGTTGACCAGACCACCAACCAGATGGCCTAGTGAAAGACCGGGCCATGGGAATGTTGATCCCGAGAATTATAGACAGGTATAATAATGTACCTGGTTGCATGGTTATATAGGTCAGGTCAGGGGGGTCCTCCCTGCAATACCAACTGGCTTTATTCATTTGCATAGGCAAGTCACCCTTTTTATGCTGTATTTGCATCCTCTTTCTTCTTGTCTCAGCCTGTTCTACAAGTCTGGGTTGTCAACACCTCTGTGTTGTGATAGCCAGTCTTGCTATTTGATGGCAGTCACTGTAGTGGTTGGTTATGGAACTAGTTGCTAACAGTTATAACTGGGCATCTTATAGAGTCCAGATATTGCTTAAGAGAGAGTTATTAAGTGGTTTCATGACTGTGTTATTGAGAGCGGTCGCTTGGTGGTTTATTCAACACACTTGGCTGTCACCACCACTCTATTTACATGGCAAGACCATTTGTAACATTACTTGTCATGGAGATAAGCCAAATAGCATCCTGGGTGGACTATTTAGGCTTTGGCTCAGCACACTATTGAAGGATCTCTTCAAAAAAAAAAAAAAAAAAAAATTACTTAATCCTATTTTCACAAAATTTATTTAATTTTGCATTGAAATATAATGCTAAACTTGAATGAAAGCAATACAAATATAGTATGTAATAAAATCCCTTATGCAGCGTCGGAACTCTTTATTCAACATTTCATCAGTGTCCGACCCTTATCAAACGACGCGTAAAGGGATCCTCTGCTACAGAAAGTGGTTTTATTCAATGTTGTCCACAAGTGCTCAATGATTTTAATAAAAATACATTAGAACTGTAATTTATTTGTTACCTGTACATTAGCTGTGTGTAGATGTGTGAGTGCTGCCAAATAGGTTAGATGGTGATCATGTGCAGTAGTGAGAGCTTCTACCAGTAAAGGTATAGCAACAGCATTCCCTCCGCCTGCAACAGCTGCACAACTCTCTACCAGCAGGAGTCTCACTCGCAACTCCCCTACAATTTCCGGGTCTTTTTGCAAGGCACCAAGAAGCTCCCATGCCCCTGTCAGCTCACCCTTGGCCACTAAAAGTTCACACTGCCTGCAAGTAAAGTTTATTTAAAATTACCAAAGAACATGAGACAGTTATTTAGTGTCACTAAAGTACAAATATGGAGCTAAAAGATCATGTTCAGTATTTGTAATAAAAGTTTAATTAAAAAGTATAATAGATCAGTAAAAGTAATAAGAAGGTATCCACAATTAAATATTCTTGAACACTGCCCAATACAACTAATACTGTAATGAATAAAAGAACAAACCCACAAGAGCCTTGATGAGGGTTCGAACCTATGCGCCGAGTGTTCCCAGACGCGCTCTAGTCAGCTGTACCACGACATGGTAAAAGAATTTCAATCTGGAGTACTACTGCACCAACAAGGGTCCTGAACTAAAGTGCATCTAGGGCGAAGTTCAGCCTGATTTTGCTGCTGAAGCTTCTAGGTCTACCCAGCAGACTGCCTTCTTTGAAGCTTTTCCCCTGGACTCTGCCTTTTCTTCAGGGGTGGTGGGTCTGGATGAAGGCTCTGCCCTGGGGCCTGTGTCAGGGGTTCCAGGGACTCGAGGCGAGTTCACTTGATACTGCTTGGGTCCTTGTGCCTTTTAACACTTTCGCTCACCCCGCGCGCCACCCCTCGACAGGGCGATATGGGCCCCAGCGTGTCACGGAAGCGCGCGTTAATTCCGAAAAGTGTATACTCTCTTCAACTTTGTCACCTCAATTCTCCTTCTACGAGAATAAATTTGGTATCATTGTGTTCGCAATAAAATTCTCTACAGCACTAAATGCATATAAACTCCAAAAGCCCGGCTAATTACCCGCAGCAAACAGAGAAAGTGCGAACGAGTTACCCGGGAGCGCGCAAACGAGATAAAATGTTTTCACTATTTTCACTCTGGTCACCTCAATTTTTGTCCTAGGTCTTTCATTTTGGTCTCAATGGGTTCGTAATAAAATTCTCTAGAGGAACATTAGCATATAAAAAAAAACACCTGGTCACGCTCCAACCGCCGACGAGTTGAAGACGGGCCACGCGTTAGCCATGAGTGAGCGCTCAGAGGCCTTCCTACTACACTCCCAATTCCCACCCTTTTCAAGCCTTTCTTTCGCAATTTTCTTCCTGGAAGGGCCTTGTTCATGATTACTATCCATCGTGGAGTAAGCGTAGATAGTTTCTAAAGCCGCAGTAAGAAATATAGCCACGGAAAATAGCCGAAATGTTCACACGTTTGAGATGCGAGGGGAGACGACATTGGTCACAACAGTGGAGCAAAGACAATGGGCCCACGGCGTGTGCCAAGCCGCCTGAGGGCCACGAGGCTCAACAAAGGAAATGGGAAGACATCGGCGCACATTTTAAAACCAGTCCCCAAAAAATCGGATACAAACCTGATTTTTGGCGAATTTTTAAAGTGGATGACGCAATGCTGCGTCATCCCCGGCATTACCGCCAGTAAACGGATGACGCAATGCTGCGTCATCCCCGAGCGAAAGTGTTAAGCAGGGGTTACTGTTGCAGGGGCGAGGGTTTTCGTATCCTCCTTCCCTGTTTGAATTTGAGATGGGTGCGGCTTCCCTTTGGGTCCATTTCCGGGTGCCTTTGGGTTCCTCGGATTCATCCTTCCGGAGGTTTACTTCCTCTCAGATTTTCCCTGCGGAGGTTTGGGAGGCCCTTGGTGCATACCTCCTGCTAGACCTGGGTTACGCCTATATACAAGTCCATTCTTCGTTTGAGAATGAACTTCACACAACATAAGTACTTTGAATTCGACTCTTCTTTCCCGTATTGGGTGCACTATGAGGTTCCAGAGTCTTCCTGGCTGGCAGACTGCCCATTCTTTTCGCTTGGAGCTTGGTGGGGTTTTTGTCGCACCTGCATGCTTGATTGGCGAGAGGTTGTCTGGGTGTTGCAGGTATTCTTGGAAGGCTCCCTGGAGTTCCTCAATGAGTGCCTTTTCACCAATGCGCTTCCTCATGATGTGGGTCTGGTGCAGTTGCATGCTCAGGTTCTCACTCTGTTGGCTGCTTTGGTGGCTGATGACCATCAAACTTGCGGTCATTTAGCCTCGGTCTTGTGCTTCTTTGGCCTTCTGGAGCTGTCCTTGGACTGGCTTTGGGAGGATATGGGGGGTGTTGAGTGGGGAGGGGGGGGGGGGCATTCAGCTGAGGTTTTCGTTTTGACTGCCCTGTTGTAGCTGTATGCACTGATCCTCAGGGAGGCGGTGTCTCCATTTTTCACCTCTTGTCTCACGTGTTGACAAGCCGTCCTAGCCCTTTCTTTTGATTCGGCTTGGGCTATGGCTTTGCAGCCTTCGTCTCCGTTTCTGTCCTTGGTTATTTCCAGAGGACTGTGTTGCAGTTGTTGTCAGCGGCTCCATTTTCGACTTATTGGTGATCTGGTGGGTGGTGGTGGTGTTGCTCTAGAACTGCTTGGGATGGTTGTACCAGGGCTCGGGCTTCGGTTGTTCAAGGTTTTACAGGGTTTGGTGCCAGTTTCTGAGCCAGTGTGTTTCCCGGGGCCTTCTTCGTCTGGTCAGAGCTGTGGTCACTCTGTGCGGAAGTCAGCTTTTCAGAGGTCTCATCGGCCCTTTCCCCACTCCCTCAGTCGGGTCATCTCGGAGTGGGTTTGCTTGGGCTTGGTCGAAACGATTTCATCTCTCAAGTGGGGTTCTCGCTTATTTCTGGTGCCAAAACCGGACTGTGCAGATCTTCAGTTCATTCTGGACTTGTCCCATGTGAACCGTTTGATTCCTTGCCCCTCTTTTTGGATGACCACATTGTCCCAGGTCTGGTTTCTTCTCGAGTTGGCCTCTTGGATGATTTCTCTGGACCTCAGGGACGTTTATTGGCATGTTCCAATTCATCTGGGGTTCGGAGATTGGTTGGGGTTCGTAGTGGGGCAACAGGCTTACCGCTTTTGTTGCTTTCCATTCATCTTGAATCTGGCACCTCGCATTTTCACGCGTTTAACCAGAGTCATGGTGGCCCATCTGCGTCTGCTAGGTCTTCGGGTTCTGGCCTACCTCAATGACTGGTTTGTGTGGGCTTCCAGCCAGTCTGCGTGTCTGCTAGCCAGGGATATGATTCTTTCCCGTGCATTTTTTCACCTCTGGCCTGTGCCGGTCGGCCGAGTGGACAGCACGCCGGACTTGTGATCCTGTGGTCCTGGGTTCGATCCCAGGCGCCGGCGAGAAACATTGGGCAGAGTTTCTTTCACCCTATGCCCCTGTTACCTAGCAGTAAAATAGGTACCTGGGTGTTAGTCAGCTGTCACGGGCTGCTTCCTGGGGGTGGAGGCCTGGTCGAGGACCGGGCCGCGGGGACACTAAAAAGCCCCAAAATCATCTCAAGATAACCTCAAGAAGATACCTATGCGTCGCCTGAGCTGTCCTGGTCTTTGGACCTGGTGCTCTCTTTTCTCTCCTCCCCTCAGTTTGTTGTGGTCCCTTCGGTCTGGTCTGGGATTGTTTTATGAAGGCCGTGTTTTTGTTGGCTATGGATTCTGGTGGTCGGGTTGGGGCACTTCATGCTCTTCTCTGGTGCAGAGGGTTCTGCTTCTTTGGTCCTGGAGGTCGTTTTGTACTTTTTCAGCCTTCTCCTCCTTTTCTAGCAAAGAATGAGACGGCTAGCTTACGGAGGGGGTCCGTTGATGATGGATGCTTGGTTGGTTCGGTCGGGGGTGCATCATATTTTATATAGTTTATATATAGGGGGAGTTTTCACCAGCTCTTGTTTTGTTTTGCCTATCTTTCTGGGTACCCTTCCCTGTCGATGGCAAATATGACATACTCTAAATTAAATATAGAGTGATTATACGCCATTGCTCCCTTTGCCTCCCTGAGGGGACCAAGGTCTGGCTCGTGGTCCCTGGTAAGCATAAATAAGTCCTGTGACTGATGACCCCAAACTAATATTGTACATATCAGTTTGGATAGCTTCATGAAGCCTCCGGGGCTCGCCCAGAAAATGGCGTTTCATTACATTCAACATTGGGTTTTTTAAATCAATATTGTGATCCTTTTTTCCAACTATGGTTTGCTACAGCACTGTTACCAGTCATAATTCTACACGCTTTCCTTATGTTCTTCAATTCCGATCTCATGTTTTTGCCGTTCTCCCCAATTACATGATACATAATAATAAGACAGCCAGTATGGCTTTCAGACAGGAAGATCCTATGCAAGATATCTACTTAGAGCCACAGAGATTTTACAGGAAAGAGATGGTTAAGCTGACCTAAGTCCCATGTAAATGGTTGGAAGCCAGAACATGCTAGATGGGATGACAGGCAGATTGCTGAAATGGATGAAAAACTTTCCGACACAAAAAATGAAAGTGGTAAAGAGAGGCAATGTATCAGATTGGAGATAGGTTACCAGTGGAGTACTACACAGTTCAGGTCCAACACAAGTAAAGTTCACTGTCTATATAAACTCTCTACCAGTGGGGAATAGAGAAATATATGAACATCTTTGCTGATATGTTTAGGTACACTATTCTCTAGATATCACATGGATACCTAATGTTATAAAATATCTCATCGAGTATTAAGAAGCACAATGCTAACTATTAAATTACTGATAAATACATTGAACTGTGTCTGGAGCTACTGTATTTTGAGATTGCAGACTGTAATTACTTTTGATATCATTAAAGTGCTACCTTTCCCGCTAGGTAACAAAACAAATATTTATCATCTTTGACTCCATGCTAAAAAATCAACAGCTGCCTTCCACACTACATATAATCCAACCACTTGGACTAGACGGTAAAGTGAAGGTCTCGCTTCGTGCAGGTTAGCATTCAATCCCCTACCATCCAAGGAGTTGGGCACCATTCCTTTCCTCTTTCCTATCCCAAACCCTTACCCTTATTCCTTCCAAGTGCTATATAGTCATAACGACTTAATGGCTTCTCCTGATAATTATCTTACTTTCCACAATTCATAACAGAGAAAATAAAATACATGGCATAAATAATTATCAACCTTAATTTAGCCTCAGTTGGATGTGATGTGGCCATGTTTGTGATGACAATTTGAGCCTCTGTCCAGCGTCCTTGATGGAGAAGGTCATTGAGTGTAATGTGGTTATGAGCAAACATCCAAGTGTGAGAATGCTGTCCATAAGCAGGGAATCTTTCCTGAGCATGTTGTAACACATCACCAGCCAACTGGTATTCTCCCTGTAAAGGAGAAATTTCTTGGTTTCTAGCTTGATAATTCTACAATGTAGATTTAAAAAAGTTAACATATTCCATGATGAATGTGGTCTTTGTGTATCTAGAGAAAGCACATTGAATTGAGCAGTGTATTTAGTAATTATAGAGGGCACTGAGCATAAGTTGCTCGTTTTATAAAAATGTATACAGTCAAGATTGTATAATATAAATTTGGCAATTTGATATGTACATATATAAAGTCATGCAAAGGGTGTTAGGAAAGGGTGTAATAGTTATTCAAGTCAGGATTATTGAGTACAGCACATTAAACTCGACTGTCAATGCAAGATGGTGGAAAGCTTTTTTTTTAGTTATGTAAAAGATGATTGAAATTACATAAGTGAAGATAAATTAATAGCATTTTGAAGAAGAAATTTATGGAAAAAAACCAGCGTTGACTGTAATGAAACGCCATTTTCTGGGTGAGTCCCGGAGGCTCCCCGGAGCTATCCATGGCTGATATGGATACCCTAACTATTTTGCATCAGTCGATGTAGGTGGAGTTCTAGGCCTACCGGGGACCACGAGCCAGAACCTGGCCCCCTCAGAGAGGCACAGGGAGCAATGGCCCATAGAAATGCACATGTGATTTGGAGCATTCTATATCTGCCATCGACCGGGACAGGCACCCAGAAAGGTAAGCTCCACAAAACAAACCCCTATTCTGGTTAACAACAAAAATTGACAAACGAGTGGACAGAACTCCCCCAGGAAAAAGAACTAACAAGCATGACGTCACACGAGCCGCGCCGCATGTCTGCGCAGCTCCCCCCTCCCCGGGAGGGGGAAGAGGGAGCCCCAGACCCCCGCGCCGGCGATTCCCGCCCCAGTTCTGAGGCTGGATATCAAAACCGCGAAGAAACCCGCCGACCGGAGGGCGGGAGGGTGCCGGGGAGCCTCCGGGACTCACCCAGAAAATGGCATTTCATTACATTCAACGCTGGTTTTCTGGGGGGAGCCCCTACAGCTCCCCGGAGCTACTTCACCAAAGACTACCCAAGAAAACAAGGGGACAGACCCGGGAGGCGGTCGGTGAACCACTCCTCAACACGAAGACGAGACAACAACCCAAGGACCCCTCCGGAAAGCAGCAGGCACATCATTCGCCAGAAAAAAGGGAGAACGGCCGCAGACGAAGAAACCTATGACCATGACCATAGGAGCCAAAAACCCCTGCGCCTGAGAAGAGCAAGAAGCTCTGCCACACGACCCCCAGAGGCCAATGCCAACATAAAAAGAAAGCCGAGGCAAAGCAAACCTGACCCCAAGGAGCCACAACCACCAAGGAGAAGAAAAACAGGAGAGCACCCTGTCCAAAGACCAGGACGACACAGGCAGTGCATAAGCAGGCCGGAGGTGAAACAACGCACGATACAACCTGCAAAACGGCGCAGAAGGAATGTCGATACCGAAAACTAGCAGCAGAAACCAAGGTGCCAGACCCAGGAACAGCCCCAAGCGCCTCTACATCCTCCGCAAGCCAATCCTATGACAGCCCCAGGAGGGAGAAGAAAAATGCAGAACCAACACGAAAATGCCACAAGCGCAGCCGACAGGGAAGGAACCCGCATAAGGAGCCGCCCCGCACCAACATCCCGCAGAAGGGCAGGAGCGAAAAGACTCATTAAGAAGAGCAAAATCGCCCCCGGGAAAACAAGTAGCACCGAGACAGCGCGAAGAGAAGAGATTAGCACAAAAGAACAAGAAGGCCAAACACCCAGAAGCTGCCGGGAAGAGGACCCACAAGCCCTAGAAAGGACCTGAGGGAAGCTCAACCGAATGACGACATACGTACCAGAATACGGGAAGGAGCTAAACCGTCCCAAACCTTCGAGAACAAAAAGAAGCAGACACAAAGGACGAAGGCACAAAAAACCCTGTCGCACCTAAGCCCAAAAGTCATGCAGAAACCCCAAGAAGATGGGGACATGACATAGAAGGCCCGTCCCGGAGAAAAAGGGGCGAAGACTATAGAAAAGCACCCACCGACAGGACGGAAACAACGGGCACAATGGACAAGAAAACCGAGCCCAGGGAGGGGCCGACGCCCACAAAGCACATGCGGAGAGGGGGAACGGAAAAACCCCACACCACAAAACTGCAAGCCTTGCCCAGAGGGGTAGAAACACCCCGGCGAGGACCAATGGGGCCTGAGGCCCCTCACGTCAGCCCCAACCCCAGCCCCGGGAACCCACCCTGCAGGCCCCGGGGCCAAGCTGTCCCTTCAAAGCCCCAGCGTCAAGAAAAACCCCAGGGCAGCCGTGAAAAACACAAAGGAAGGGAGCCCACTAGGCTCTGGAACTTGAACCGAAACCGGAGGATAGGCGAGGGGCGAGACGAAGACCCCAAGCACATCCCCAGCCATCACAATGAGGCGAGGACAAGACAGAGAATCAGAGGAACATGGAAAAACCAGGCCTGGCACATCAAGACCGGCAAGGAAGGAGAGCCCCAGAGGGAGCACGGAAGGGCCGAACATAACGCCACAACCAACCCCGACACGCAGCTGCAGTACCAAAACCGCAGCAAAATGTCACCACACTCCCCGAGGAAGTGTGACAGAAGATAGATAAATCATACACGAGTGGCCCACAAGGGGGGACAGGCAGAAACTGAGCACCCAACTGAGCCACAGGGATGGTAGAAGAAACGTGTGCAGTGTAACAGACAAACAGAGGAACACATTAGGCAGCCCAACATGGGCTGACCCCATACACAGCCCCAAGAGCAGAGACGAGAGCGCCCAAGAAGCACAGAATCCGCCCGACAGGCAAACAACTGGGGAGAGGCGGAACCAAAGAGCCAGAACCCAACCTGCAAGCACAAGGAGGCGAACACAAAACCTCCGACACAGGAAAACGTACTACCAAACAGGAACCCCCACCGTTGCACTGCGGAACAAGGTGGAGGCGGGGCCCCGAACTCTAGCAAGGTTAGACAAGCATATGAGAGGGGCAAGAGGAGTACAGGCAGGAGCCGCCTCGGAAGGGCCAAGAGGCCACCCGCAGACACCCGTGAACCGAGGAAGGAATCAGGTGGAGAGAACAAGAGCTGCCCAGTATGGGTTAATAGCCCTGCAGTAGGCACCTCGGGTGATACGGTCCACGTTCTCAAGTACGTATGTACACCCATTCCTACTCCCAAAAACAAAAACAGCGTCAAGACGAAGGAGACGCCAAACTGCACCAATTCACCTGCAGAACATAGGCGCTGAATGACCATGACGCAAGCTTTCGAGTCCAGTCCGTATCCGCCGGAGGCGGCCAGGGACCCATGCTGGAGAGGAGGGGAGCAGCGAAGGAGGCTCCCCACCCTAGAACGCAGGGAAAAACCTCGTGACTTCCCCACAGCGGCACCCCAGAACACCCCCAAAGCAACGCGGCACGGATTGGATTAAGAAAAGAGAGAGGCGAAGCCTACCCCCGAGAGAAAATGGATGCAGAACATGTGTGCACACCGCCCGGAACCAAAACAAACTCCCACGGTGCATGCGCAGGATGCGAAAGTAGCCCAACAAGGCGAGAAGTAGCCCAACCAGGTGAGAAGTAGCCCAACAAGGCGAGCAGTAGCCCAACAAGGTGAGAAATAGCCCAACAAGGTGAGAAATAGCCCAACCAGGCGAGAAGTAGCCCAACCGGCTACAAGGAGCCCAACAAGGCGAGAAATAGCCCAACCGGCGACAGTAGCCCAAACTGCTACAAGGAGCGCAAACTGCTACAAGGAGCGCAAACGGCAACAAAGGAGCGCCAACGTGTCCAGAACAGAAGGAACAAGTATGGAGGCAAACTCCGGGACACGCAGGAGGTAAGCCGCAAAGGCCAACCGTACCGCAGGCGAAGAGACGCGGTTAGCCGAAAACCTCCGGAAGACTGAACCGAAAAAACCACAGGGACACGGAACCAAACCCGGGGAGGAGCAGAACCCAAGCCCAAATCGTACGCAGAGGGGGAAAGAAAACCCCACTCCTCGCAATAGTAAGCCCCGCTCAGAAGGACGGAAATCCAGGCGGGGCGCAATGGAGCCTAAGGTCCCCAAGGCCGCTCCTCCCCAACCCCAGGAGCCTCTACACCAGGCCCCAGGGCCGAGTCGACCTCCAAAGCCCCGGCCCCACAAGAAAAAGTCGGGGCATCCGAGAGAGCTGAAAGAGAAGGGGCCCACTGGTCAGACCCCGGAGCATCGGCCGGAGGAACAGACTCGAATGCCTCCGCAGCTACCCCGGACGGGGCAACCCCCGAAACTGCCCAAGTCTCAGAACCTCTAACCCCGAAGCCTGCAGATGCGTAGGGACCGGAAGCAGGAGGGGGAGTGTGGAAGAACCAAGGCCGAAGCGACCAAAACACCCAAGTCTGGGTCCCTACACAAGCGGAGCAGCATCGGGGCGTCTGGGGAAGCGACAAGCCTGAGCGCGTTGCAACATCCTACCCTGCAACGCGTGAGCTGCCTGCACCCACGGGAAGTCAACAGCGGACTGGGTGAATGGAGTCACGAACAAGCAACAAAGCTCGCAGGACTCAGGGTCGAATGTGTCATCGACCCAACAGGCAGCATGACGGAGGCAAAAACAAGGAGAGTCACCCTGAGACAAGGGGGACAGAGCAACCCTCAACTCACACAAAGCGAGAGGGGACGCAAGGGTCTCCACTAACGGACCCGAGAGCCCCCGGGGGGTTTCCCAGGGCCCCTAGACTGGGTCTGTTAAGGGTTATCCCAGGCAGGGCACTGCTAACCGGCGCCCCAAACTACCAAGCAAACTGCTAAAGCTGAACCCAAGGGACGTGTCCACTCGCGAGGGCGAAGCAACCAGTACACGGTTGGTTCGTTCTTCCCCTCGAGTCTTTGCGTCTTTGGGTTTTTGTCTCGTGTTCTCATCACTTATGTGGGTCACCCACACCAGTGTGTGGGTGGCTTCGTTGTTGGTCTCCCACCTGCGTACTTTGTCTCGGCAGCAGTGTATAGTTTCCTGACGGTCCTTCCGGTTTTCCTATCACTGCATACCGTCTCTGATAGGGTTGTCTCGTCCTTCCCTTTGGGGTTGTTCCAGGACCATCGTTTGGTACTGGGTACTGTGTTACGAACCCGGATCCAGCGTCCGAGCACGGAGCAGTGATGACCGCGCCATCTGCGGGTCAGCTCCCGAAACCCCCTCCAAACGGACGACGACACCTGGTGAGGACGGCGTGTACTGGCCACAAGGGCCAGTTTCCAGTCCTGTGCAGCTCACAACACCGCCGCTGCTGACCTCTGGTGAGGTGGTGCTCAGACTACAACGCCATTTATGAAGTGGATGTGTCGGGCGTTTGTGTCTGAGCCTGTAAGTGAGGTGTTTTAGTGTCCCAGTTATTGATGACGTGTCTGCTTACAGAGTCGACCTGGGACTGCTGTGATGAAAGTTGAGTCAGTCTACCCAAGGCAGCCGTCTCCATACCTTGTGCTTTGCTGCAGCAGCTGTGAAGTCGTCCCCCGGAAGAACACTGTGGTGTTACCCTGCCAGTGGAGTGGCAGTAGAAGGATTGTCTTACCTGGGACCGACTGCTGGAGACGATTATCCACTTGGGTATTGAGGACAGGAGAGTGATTTGTGGTATCACACGAGGCTCCTGTCTAGGGCGTTACCCTAATATCGCTCGTGGAGTGGCCTGACCAGCGTTGCGGGTCCGGAACCTGCCAGCAGACCTGCTGGACTTGTGGTTGACGGCCTCCACGGCGGTGCCCCCAGTGGACCTGTGTTTTGGCTGACCTGTGGCCAGGGTAGGCTCAGCTTCTCAAAGGATTCGTTGCTGAGGCCACGAAAGCACCGAGGACTTAGCACCGAGAACTTGGATCCAGAGTCTTCAGGAGAAGACGATTGTGTATTTCCCCTGTGCAGTGTTAATACCCCTCCCCTTGTGCACTCTTTTATATATTATTTATTTGGTGATGGTAATAATTATAGTCTTAAGTTCTTAACTTTCTTTCCCTTCCCCCTTTAAGTTTATTGCGTCACGGATCTCATTCCTTGAAAGCCACTACTGGCTTGGGGCCGGATACTACTTCCTCTAATAACATCAGAGTAAGAACCCCGTTGCGTCCCGAGAGGGCCGTAACATACTGTCACCTCGTATTGGGCGGCGCTGGTGAGGCCGCTCCAGCTTGCGTTCGGTGTTGCTGTTCCTTCTGCTCCATTCCGTTATCTGACTAGTTTGTTTTTCACCTCCGGCCTGATCATGCGCTTCTGATGCCATCCTGATTGTTGGCCCGGGTAGTCCATCTTCTTTCTTCTCAGTTCGTCGTGACCCCTTTGGTTCTGGTGTGTGTTTTCTGCTCGTGTGGTCCTGGTGGTAGGTTGTTTGTTTGCTGAAGTCTCCTTTTCGGGTGAAGTTTGGCCCACGATTTTTTTTTAAAATGGCGTCTGTTTACAAGAGCCCTGATGAAGGTGTGGTGAACCCTGTGTATCCGCGGGCCGTTTAAATTTTGCGTAGTACTCCAAAGCATCACATGATGCGATGCGCAATTTACTGCAAGTCGGTCAAAGCATCATATGATGCGATGCGCAATTGAAGGGTTAATGAACTCCGTGCCTTCGGGTTCCAACCTGTTTTTCCAATCCTTCTTGCCATTACATGTACTGTATGCTGTATGCAACCCTGTATGTTATTCCCTTGATCTATGAGAATGATGCCTGCAGCAGCACAATGGCCCTCATACTCCTCACAACCAATCTCATCTAAAATTTCCTCGAGAAACTAGTCCAATTTCTTCTTTAAAAATCCCATTTTTGTTCTGGAAATAATTCTTATATTGTGAGAATGGAGGTGGAGGAGGTTGAAAAGCTGTGAACTTCTGTTGTTCATATAATGTAATGCACTTGTTACTTCAACAGCATGTAGGTAAGTGAACAACTGTTTTCTGTATTGAACATTAACAAATCTTGGCATCTTTTTTAATTTATTTATACACTTCTGAATTCAATTCTAGAAGTTGCTATAGCCCAGTCATTTACATTTACATATACTAAGCTTTGATGCAATGCATCCGACCAAGAATACCGAGTATCAGGAAGCAGTAATACCTAGTTATTTTTAATGTTAACCCCTTAACTGTGCGGCCTATAAATATGACACCCCCCCAGTGTGCAGGAAATAAATTCTCTTCATAAAAAAAAAAAAAAAAAATAATAATTCAAGTGTCAAAAACCCTTCTTTCAGTATGGGTATGTCAAAAAACTTTCGAACTTGTACTTACTTTGGCTGCTATGGGGTCTGTAAGTTGGCGCGTGACGTCATCATTCCCCGTTCGCCCGTGCTGTAAGCTCCTGGGGCCAGTAGGGCGCCTGGGGCGGGGCGCGTGAGTTGCCGCGAATATATTTTTGTTCATTTTTTGCGCACAGTTACAAATACATTTTATTTGTTTTTATGTGCTAATCCTGTGTATAATGAACACGTACACTATATTATGGCAGTAAAACATCCGTACTGTCCGAGGACATTGTGTTACGTGCATGACACTTTTGTACACATATGTTGCACATATTTACCATGTATCATGCTAATTTATGTATATATACAATCTATTTACAGACTATACACTGTCACACACTATATACATTCACCATCAACACATTCAGAACACCGCGAGTGTGAGCTGTCACACCCAGCCAGTCTCACTCACTCCTCCAACATTGTATTCACCAACATTACTCCTCCAAATCATACAGTTATTCACACCAATGTTTCATGTTCATTTATGTATATTTACAACAAATGTACACACTATACACTGTCACACACTATATACATTCACCATCAACACACTCAGAACACCGCGAGTGTGAGCAGCCACACCCAGCCAGTCTCCCTCACACCAACATCTTACTCGCCAACATTGCCTCCTCCCACCATACTGTTATTGTATTTATTACACTATTTACACATGTTATATATACCTATCTACATGTTTTATTTACCAGAACTATGCAAGTAAGCCGGTATTGTGTCCAAACAGTGGCCACCATACACTGCATGACAAATCACACAGCAGACGACGCCACGATTACGACGTCACCTCCCTCACCAAAATAGCTCCTCACAACATACTCCTGGTGCTGTTATTACACTACTCACACACACTGTATATACCCATGTACATGTGTGTTCCCCATAGCGAACCACGAAGCTAGTATGGTGAGCAAAACAAGAGTTACTGCCACACAGTGAGGCTACCTCAATTCTCTCCCTTCCTCACCAAAATTCCTCCTTCCTATGCACAACGCTAATTATAACCACAATCCTGGTCACTAATACCTGTAAACGACTAATTGACCACAAGTTTATTTTGAAAAGGAACCTAAAAAGTCGTTTGAAGATTCCTAGATGGACGAAATAATGCTGTGGTGCTGTGGCTAGCACTGTGAACATCGTGAACAGCATTGAATCACTGATATTTGAACATTGTACCCAGTCATTATCACACTCGGGCTCTTCTATAATACTATCATGGCTAAATAAAACAGATTATATATATATTTTGACAATATTAGGCGATGCTGTGGTCACACGCTGAACAGCAGTGCTGTGCGCTCATGCTGCGAGCGCCAGCTTTGGTTACTCACTCACTACTGAGGCTCTGACACCCGGCAATGTGGGCCATGATTTTTTTAAAGATGGCGTCTGTTTACAAGAGCCCTAAGGAAGCTGATGTGAGCCGCGGGAGTTTTGAATGGAACGTGAAAAATAAAAACACCCGGAGGTGCATTGCGCACCCGAAGCCTGGGCCTGCAGGCGCGTTGCGCAGTTAAAGGTTTAAGTGAGTAATGTTAAGTAAATAAGTTAATGTTATTATTATCTGTACTGTTTTCTTCATTTTATGAATGCTTCAAGCTTGCCCCTGGAGGGAAAAGGTCCTCCCTAGCTTTTACATGGCTAGATGTAAAATCATATAAAATGTGGCCTGCAACAACAAACAAGTTTTATATCCCTGACCTAAATTATAAGCCAAGGTAATTGTGGCAAAAAGAGAGATAATGTGAACAGATTTACAAACACATTAAGGGTGAATAGCATATAACACTTCCAATGGACCATAAGGTCAAAGCAGCAACTGATCACTTAGCATTTTGGTAAAAATTCATCCATGATAAATGGATGGGGGAAAATAGTTGGGATTGTTTGTTATTTTGGTAGTTTGACACTTTTTCCTAAAAAATTCTCAGAGGGAGATTAGTTGCCTTTTTTTTCCATTGCATTTAGGGCAGTTTGCTTCAGTATATGGTTAATCTCTAATACTCATATTCTTCATGCCTTAACATGTGAAGGCACATGTCATAGTTACTAATGAGAGTTTAATGGAATCCCACCAGTGTCTAGTTTGACTAGAAAAGTAGCAGAATCATAAGGCATTCTCTAGACGTGAATTTAAAAAATTATGATTTTAACAATCTAATTTCCATAAGCAATAAAAAGCAATATATATTTTTTCTTATAATTACTATAAATATTTACATGCACTGAAATTGTCTTTTTACCAAATTTGCAAGGCCGATAGCAATATTGCATACAGCAGCGCATGTCGGTTGTGCAGAGTAGAACATTGTTGGATTTGTAGGATGGTGAGTGTTTAGGTGGAGTAGTAACTGTGAAGCTAAGGCAGTCATTGTGGACACTCCCCAATTGGCCCAGAGTGCTGCACGTAGTGCCCATGCTCCATGTTGTAGTGAAACTAAGCTGTGCTGACAGTTCAGTGCCTCTGCTCTTACTATACTCTGGAAAAGACAAAATTACATTTCACATTAATGGGCACCGAGTTAAGAGAAATAGCACATACATGTACACAATGACCATGCATTGTACCAAGTACTCCTGCCACAAATGTATGGCATGAAGCTGATTCGTACATTCACCTGTGAACTAAATGACACTAGATATAACATTTCATTTCTTTGTTTGTTGTTTTAGATTCAGCTACCCGGAACAAAAAGTTTCAAGTAGCATGGGCTATGGTGAGCCCGTAGTGGACTTTATTTCCTTATACACACATGGGAGAGGGGCATAAATTCACCCTGAATGGTGTTCCTAAGAGATGCGTAGTTACAATACATTTTAGACAAATTTCAACACAGTAACATAACAATACTGAAGTGATCAACTAACCTGTAAAAGGTATGCAGGTGTTGCTCTAGTGTGAGCAAGTTGAGCTGCATGATTGAGGCGACCTAACGAACGAAGATAGCTTAGTGAGAGCTCACTGCTTTTAACCATAGAGCGTCTCATCAACTGAGCCTGAAATATGAATTCATCATGAACATTTTATTACATGCAATATACATTTTTTACTATTCAACATTGCTTTGTAATACACATATTTCAACATTAAATTTCAATTAATCATATTTTCAGGAAATGTGGATGCCCTTTTTCCCCTTCAAGAAAGGGAACATATGAAGCACTAGAGTATAGACTAGTGAACGTTGTGGGAACGGGGAAAGACCGCAGGCTGGCTAGACGGAATAACCCTGAGATGACCTGGAAGACCTGAACCCTACAACTGGGAAGAAGGGAAACCAGATCAATCCAAAGCGTGTCCATGGACATAGAAGCCGTGGCACGCAAATAATGGCGGAGAGGCACAACCGAACACAACACATGATGCACCCCCGGCTTGACAAACCAAGCATCAACAACCCAAGGACCCCTCCAGAATGCAGTGGTCTCATTCTTTGCCAGAAAAGAAGGAGACAGCTGCAAATGAACAAACTTATCACCAGAGCCAATAGAGCAGTAACCCCTGCACCGGAGGAGAGCATGAAGCTCTCTGACCCGACCCCCAGAGGCCAATGCCAACAGGAGAAAGAGAGCCTTGGAGAGACAATCCTGTACCAAAGGGGCCACGACAAACCGAGGGGAAGATAGATGAGAGAGCACCCTGTCCAACGACCAGGATGGCTCAGGTGGTGCATCAGCAGGTCGGAGGTGACACAATGCCCAAGACAGCTTGCGAAAGGGCGCAGAAGTAACATCAGTTCTGAAAGCAAGCTGCAGCGGCTCCGCCAGTGCCACACAATACGAGGCGACAGTATTCGACACAAGATGACGGTCCTGAAACAGCCACGAGAGGAAAGGTCAAGATCACCTGAACAGAAAGGGAAGAACACCTATGTAGCAACAAAACGAAACGGAAGGACTGCCAGGAAACTTCATACTGCCGCTGAGACAAAGCATGCAGGTGGGACACCATTAACGAAGCCACCTGATCACCATACAGATGGTGATAGACCCGAGTCAAACAAAAATACCAGACGCGAAGTCTGGTATTTGCCTGTAAATATCTTACAGGCAAATTTTCACAAGTATATATTCCTAGGAAAGAATTGAGTTTGGATGAAGGAACAATGTCATGGCATGGGCAATTATCCTTCAAGGTTTATAATCCAAACAAGCCTGATAAGTAAGGAATAAAACTGTACATGCCTGCTGAATCGACATCGGGCTACATACAATGGGGCCTCGACTTCCGATGCTAATCCGTTCCCAGAGACGGATCGAAAGTCGAAATATCGGAAGTCGAAGCAAATTTTCCCATAAGAAATAAAGGGATTTGAATTAATCCGTTCCCCACCCTCCAAAATATTAACATACAAATACATTTTATACTGAATACAATGTTTTTTTCTAACTACAATACAGTACCAAAGTTTCTCTTACCTTTATGGAGGGCTCTTGATGGCGTATGGAAGATGATGATGAGGGGGGAGGAGGAGAGTTGTTACTGTTTGGAAGGGGAGTCCCCTTCCATTATCACATCAGGCAGTGATGTTTTCTCTGGGGTACTCTCTCTCCTATGTTTTGCCTTAATACCACTAGGACCTGGTTGTGGTTCAGTGCTTGTTTGTCTCACTACAAATTTGTCAAGAGACATTTGTTTTTCCCTTTGTTTTAACATTCGTCTGTAATGATGCATCACTTTAGCACCCATAATGTCCTTAGCCAGTATGGTGGATATCGTTGACTGAGATGTGTTGTACTGCCTAGCCAGTTCACCTACCCGCACACCATCTTCATATTTACGAATGATCTCTTGTTTCTGCTCTATAGTCATTCTTACATGGGATCTCATATGTTGAGCCTTACCACTGACTTTCCTGGGACTCATGGCGTATTATATAATAATTACTTTAATGTTCAAAATGCAAAAAATCACCACAAAAGCGGAATTTCTTATAGGCGCGATTGTCACTAAGCGGGTAGATGTAGTAAACTGAGGCAGGTCGGACCACGTGACCGGGAACCATGTGCTTGGCCGACCCGAACGTGTACCAACAAATATCGGATGTCGACGACACCATCGGATGTCGAGTCGCATTTTTTGATGAAATATATATTGTAACTCAAAATTATCGTAAGTAGGGGCAATCGTATGTCGAGGTGCCACTGTATATGACTTTGAGGTGTATGTCGGGATTGGTAAAACAACAGTGGAGAGAGTCATGGGCTTGATTCATCCCCTAATGCACCAGGGTTATCATTTGTATATGGATAACTACTATAACTCTGTCAACCTCACAGAACAGCTACATCAACATGGTGTTTACACGTGTGGAACCATCGAATTACCGCGTGGCACCCCCAAGGCTCTGCAACAGCAAGCAAAGTGTAAAATTCCAGTGGATAAAACCGTATTCAGTCACAAGGATTATACATTTATAATCCTGTGGCCTGTGGAAAGACAAACAAGTCGTCTCACTAATCACAAACTGCCACAATGCTGACACACAGGAAGTCGAACGAAAGAAAAGAGTGCGGAAACGTGACGGAACAACTTCAGTGAGCCTTGTAACTATAAACAAACCAAAGCAATATGTGACTACAATACCTACATGAAGGGTGTTGATCACTTTGACCAAATGGTCAAATATTACAAGTTCACCCGAAAAAGTCACAAGTGGACCAAAAAAATTACCTTTTATTTCCTACAAATGGCTCTCCATAATGCATATGTGTTATACAAGAACTACAGCAGTGATCAGAAAAAAATGACATTGCTCCAGTTTCATGAGGTAACAATATGGTCCTCTTGAGATGCACACTGCACACATCTTTGTTGAGGTTTGAAAATGATGAGTGGCCCAACACAGATAACCCCATCCCACATGCTCCAGATATAAATGCTGATGATGGCAATGTTGGCCGACCAGGACCAGCAGCTGATGATGGCAACGTTGGCTGACCAGGACCAGCAGCTGATGATGGCAATGTTGACATACCAGGACCATCTGGTGTGAGGCATCCTCTATTTCCATTGACACCTCATCTGACTCAGAACCTGAAGCGGCTCCTAGTACCAGTCGTCCTCCTCCTCCTAAGAAAAGGCAATGTATTGTGGATTCAGAAATTCGTCTCAATAAGAACATGATCCATGCCATCGTCAAACTCGCAAAACGTCGAAGGTGTCGTGTTTGCTACAAGTCTGGAAGAATAATGGATGCCAGGCATCAGTGCAAGAAATGTGGAGTTGCACTGTGTCCGACCCCCTGCTACACAAAATACCACCGCAAGAGGGTATTTTGGGTGGTACCAAAATAACGCCTCTGCACACATTCACTCCACCTACGAAACATCTGTTGAGCAATTTCAAGAACATTTTCCTGAAGAAGGTGGAGTGAATCACAAAATGCTCAACTTATTGCTCTACCATCATGATTCCATAGAGGCAAGTACAAAAACTTTGTATAAGTTTTTATAAATATATTACCGATTTATAATTTGTTATTGGTATTGCTTATATATATTGCGGTTGTGATTGCTTATATTTGTTTTTCTATTTAGAGCAATTTATTGAGAATAACTTGATACCACAATGAACAATGTAGCACAAAAACTTCTGTTAGCAAACCGTAAGTGTTTGTCAGGTGTATTGGGTGTAGTGCGTGTCGCAATGAGTGTGCTCTAGCAGTTAACGCTTCAGCGACTTTAGGGGTTGTTGTGGGTTATGCGCCCCCATGTTGTCTAATTTATATGCATATGTCTGTGTAGGGAATTTTATTGCTATCACAGTGATAAAAAAAAAGAACGATGTCGAACAAGTTTGGACTTGATATATTTGAAAAGAGTAGCAACATGTTCGCGCTGTTTGGCGTGCACAGCTAACAAACGACTTAGTTTTTTATTTGGTGCCGGCATCACGTTAGCTTTGGTGACATGTTATACATATGTTCGTCTAGAACACTTCATCGAGAACACATTGATACCAAAATGAAACACATACATCGAAAATTACGGTCAAAAACACGAAAAGAGTATAAACTTTTCAGTACAGTATGGGTGTAGCCGATGTGCAGTTGGGCGTGCAGGTAGCGGGTGGCCCTTGGGCAACTTCCCACGGTCTTGCGGGTGGGGCGCGCCCATGTTTTGTACTTTATTTTCATGTCTGTGTACGGAATTTTATTGTGATCACAGTGATACCAAAATTAACGATGTGGAACAATTCTGGGGTTGGCAAACCTGAAAAGAGCATAAACATTTCATCGCTGTTTGGCGCTCACGGCTAATGATCGCCAGGTTTTTTATGTGGTGCGGGTCTCACGTCGGCTTTGGTGAAATTTTACATATATATTCCTCTAGAGCATTCTCTTGCAAACAAATCGATACCAAATTTAAATCCATACATGGAAAATTAAGGTGAGCAGACCGAAAAGTATCCACTCAATTTAACGGCCTCTTTTATACCGGTCTGCCGGTAATAACGACCGGTTTGAGAGACCGGTATATGGAGCCTCATATACCGGTCTGGCGGTCGATATTACCGAACGTCGGTATTGAGTTTGTTTTGGCATCGGTGGGCCCTCAAATGGCAACAGGCCACCGACCTCCAAGGCATTGAGGGAGGGATGGGAGGCATTGAGGGGGAGAGGCAGGGAGAGGGATGGTGTTGAGGGAGGCAGGGAGAGGGATGGTGTTGAGGGAGGCAGGGAGAGGGATGGTGTTGAGGGAGGCAGGGAGAGGGATGGTGTTGAGGGAGGCAGGGAGAGGGATGGTGTTGAGGGAGGCAGGGAGAGGGATGGTGTTGAGGGAGGCAGGGAGAGGGATGGTGTTGAGGGAGGCAGGGAGAGGGATGGTGTTGAGGGAGGCAGGGAGAGGGATGGTGTTGAGGGAGGCAGGGAGAGGGGTGGTGTTGAGGGAGGCAGGGAGAGTGGTGGTGTTGAGGGAGGCAGGGAGAGTGGTGGTGTTGAGGGAGGCAGGGATAGTGGTGGTGTTGAGGGAGGCAGGGAGAGTGGTGGTGTTGAGGGAGGCAGGGAGAGTGGTGGTGTTGAGGGAGGCAGGGAGAGTGGTGGTGTTGAGGGAGGCAGGGAGAGTGGTGGTGTTGAGGGAGGCAGGGAGAGTGGTGGTGTTGAGGGAGGCAGGGAGAGTGGTGGTGTTGAGGGAGGCAGGGAGAGTGGTGGTGTTGAGGGAGGCAGGGAGAGTGGTGGTGTTGAGGGAGGCAGGGAGAGTGGTGGTGTTGAGGGAGGCAGGGAGAGGGGTGGTGTTGAGGGAGGCAGGGAGAGGGGTGGTGTTGAGGGAGGCAGGGAGAGGGGTGGTGTTGAGGGAGGCAGGGAGAGGGGTGGTGTTGAGGGAGGCAGGGAGAGGGGTGGAGTTGAGGGAGGCAGGGAGAGGGGTGGAGTTGAGGGGGGCAGGGAGAGTGGTGGTGTTGAGGGGGGCAGGGAGAGGGGTGGTGTTGAGGGAGGCAGGGAGAGGGGTGGTGTTGAGGGAGGCAGGGAGAGTGGTGGTGTTGAGGGACGCAGGGAGAGGGGTGGTGTTGAGGGAGGCAGGGAGAGTGGTGGTGTTGAGGGAGGCAGGGAGAGTGGTGGTGTTGAGGGAGGCAGGGAGAGGGGTGGTGTTGAGGGAGGCAGGGAGAGGGGTGGTGTTGAGGGAGGCAGGGAGAGGGGTGGTGGTGGTGAGGGAGGCAGGGAGTGGTGGTGTTGAGGGAGGCAGGGAGAGGGGTGGTGTTGAGGGAGGCAGGGAGAGGGGTGGTGTTGAGGGAGGCAGGGAGAGGGGTGGTGTTGAGGGAGGCAGGGAGAGGGGTGGTGTTGAGGGAGGCTGGGAGAGGGGTGGTGTTGAGGGAGGCAGGGAGAGGGGTGGTGTTGAGGGAGGCAGGGAGAGGGGTGATGTTGAGGGAGGCAGGGAGAGGGGTGGTGTTGAGGGAGGTAGGGAGAGGGGTGGTGGTTAGGAAGGCAGAGGGCAGAATTGCTGGCCAGGCGATGGTGCCAAACCTCTCACCCATACTGTATTAATCAACACAGTGTTAACGGCATAATACACTACAGTACGTATTTACTGTACAGTATTCACAACTCCACGATACTTCAGGATGGACATAAGTCCAACAATAAGGTAAATAACAAATGTTACAAAGTATTTTTAAGTAGGGTAATAATATATAGATACAGTATATAATATAATAATGTATTTTTATTGTGTTCAAGGAAAACAAAGACACTGACGCAAATGCACCCTGAAGGTCACCTCTTGCAACGCATCCAACACACTGGGGTTGGTCCCAAATAGTGCGTTGAATCGAGGTTGTACTGTATTAGAATGATCTTTTCGCGACTCTGATGCCACACCCCACACAATTTCAATGGAATGTTTCAAAAATATTAGATTTTTAGTCAATATTTTTCATTTCCCGGCCGCTTAAGAATCTAAACAAGGAGGTAGTGATCCATACACAATGCCTATGTAAGAACATTACTTGAGTATGCAGCTCCAGCATGGAACCCACATCTTAACCTGGAGCATACCTGGAGACGGTTTCAAGAGTTCTTGTTCTCCCCGAGCCCAGTGTAGGGCCAGGCTCAACTTGTGGTAACTTGGTTCAAGAGGCTGTTGCTTGGAGCAGCAAATAGGCCTACATATCCACTATAACCTGGTTGGTCGAGCATTGAAGACATCCACCTTTGATTTAGCAATAATTCTAATGCTTGCTGGGAGGATATTGAACAGCCGTGGACCTCTGATGTTTAGAGAGTGCTCAATGATTGTGCCTATGCCACCTCTGCTCTTAACTGGTTCTATTCTGTATTTCCAGTATGTTATTCTACTGTGTAAATAGGTTGTAGAAGCAAACTTTACTCAATTTTAAAACTAGATATGATAGGGAAATAGGACAGGAGTCATTGCTTTAAACAACCGGCGGCTAGAAAGGCAGGATCCAAGAGTCAATGCTCGATCCTACAAGCACAAATAGGCGAGTACAAATAGGCGAGTGCACACATACACTAGCACACAGTTAACTACATGAACTCAAGTCTATGACTCGAAAGAACAGACTCGTAGAGGAGGAACCTGAACTTCTCAGAGAAGATAACTCTGATGGAGCAAAGGAAACTCAAAACAGTTCCTAGGAAAGGAAACCCTGGGCCAAGCCACTGTGCAGTAAAGGTGAAGGAACACACAATGTGGAAGACATAAAACACAATCGTGAAGAATAAATGAATAATAATAAAACAATCCCCCCCCCCCCATCTGACAGAACAACCATTCCAGGGAAAATAAACACCATTTAGCTAAGGAATCAGCAATAGGTCCCTGAGTAGGCCTCTGAGGCATACAATACAAGGTGAGAGAGGCCACCATCTGACAGTGGCTGGGTGCATCAGGACTAGAGTTGTTCATGGTAACCATTTGTTTGTCTTGTTTTCGATATGGTTAACTTTTTTTTCAAGCAGTAGCTTGTTTTGTTTTACTTAAACTTTCTGGTTGGTTTCCTCAACTGAGGGTAGATGTTTGATCCCTAAGCTCCCTCCCAAGAATCTGGCTCTGTATACAGAGCCAGATTCTTGTACTGGCTTCCAATAGGTCAGCGTGGTACTCAGTCTAGCACCATCCTCAAGGTTAGTGGTATCAGTATGCAAGCTCTGGGGGAGCTTCTGAGGGAGGGCAGGAGATGCCTTCACAGAGAAATATATATACTCAATAGTGCAAAGCCCCATTACCCTCTGTAATAAAAAGGAAGGAAGAAGACCAGATCCATCTTCTCTAATCTCTCCTCACTAGAGATCAAGTGCCCTCCCACACAATGAAAGTGAACTAATAAGGTAGTAATGATAATAATTATGCAGTATATTTCCTATACAGAGCACCACTTGGTTTTCAAACCCCTTGGGGACGAGATCCGTTGGTTAACATGTAAGTTCGTAAACGAGAAATAGAGGGAAAAAATAAACTAGAAATGTAAAAAGAAATTTTTCAGAAAAATGTATGAAAAAAATCTAGAGGAAAAAATTGACAGGTTCATAGCGTAAATGCGACCGTATTTTGTTTGTACTCACCAATAAGTAAAGTCCTGATCCGCTTTATAAAAGTCCTTAATAGTTCCTAGCTGATTATTAAGACGTCTGGCAAACATCCTCTGGATGTTTCCTGCCAGTCAGCCTGCAGGCACATCCTGCCAGTCAGCCTGCAGGCACATCCTGCCAGCCAGCCTGCAGGCACATCCTGCCGGCACATCCTGCCGGCACATCCTGCAGGCACATCCTGCCGGCACATCCTGCCAGCCAGCCAGCCTGCAGGCACATCCTGCCGGCACATCCTGCCAGCCAGCCAGCCTGCAGGCACATCCTGCCAGCCAGCCAGCCTGCAGGCACATCCTGCCAGCCAGCCAGCCTGCAGGCACATCCTGCCAGCCAGCCAGCCTGCAGGCACATCCTGCCAGCCAGCCAGCCTGCAGGCACATCCTGCCAGCCAGCCAGCCTGCAGGCACATCCTGCCAGCCAGCCAGCCTGCAGGCACATCCTGCCAGCCAGCCAGCCTGCAGGCACATCCTGCCAGCCAGCCAGCCTGCAGGCACATCCTGCCAGCCAGCCAGCCTGCAGGCACATCCTGCCAGCCAGCCTGCCTGCAGGCACATCCTGCCAGCCAGCCAGCCTGCAGGCACATCCTGCCAGCCAGCCTGCCTGCCTGCCAGTCTGCAGGCACATCCTGCCAGCCAGCCTTTCCCTCCCTCCCTAATTTTCACTACTTCCCTCCCTTCCTGCCTACCTTCTAGCATCTCTCCCTTCCTGCCTACCTCCTAGCATCTCTCCCTACCTCCCCCCTCCCATCTCTCCCTACCTCCCCCTCCCTCCTAGCATTGCTCCCTACCTTCCCCCTCCCTCCTAGCATCTCTCCCTACCTCCCCCTCCCTCCTAGCATCGCCTCCTACCTCCCCTCCCTCCTAGCATCCCTCCCTCCCTCCCTTTCTGACTAATTCTCCCCCCTCTCTCATACTGCCTCCCACCTAAGCTCCCCCATCCACCTACCAGTCAGCCATCACTGACAATGCGTGCATTTGGAGCCAACATGGTGCACAGATGTTTCTTGATTGTGCAGATATGTAAAACAAAAGCACAGAATGAACATTCCAGCCTTATGACAATTCTGGATCATCTCCCACCCACCACCATAGGCTGGCATGATGCTTGGCGGACCCCTTCCTACCTGAACTTTGTTCGGGTAGCATGACTCCCCAACCCCAATCGGGAAACTGGAAGTTTCGGATAACTAAAGTTCGGAAACCAAGTGGTGCTCTGTACCCACATAACACTAAATACTGTACTGTACAATATTATATAGTAGCACATGCTGTTCTGAAGAGGCTTACCTTATGAGTAGGAGACAAAGTGTATAGCCAGGCTAAAGCATGTTGCAAGCAAACATGATCACTACTCTCCTGAGCCAGACTGATGGCCTCCTTAAGCACTGTAAGACCAGCCTTCCTAAAAAAAAAAAAAAAAAAAAAAAAAAAAACTATCAGTTTACAATTATAATGCGACCTTGATTCAGCGAACTATTTGGGACCAGCCCCAGTTCGTTGCATTGAGGGATTTGTTGCAACAGGTGATGCCTCCAGGAGGCATTTGAATCAGTGTCTTTTTTTTCTTATACACAATAAAAATGCACTATCATATTATATATTGTACGTATATATTACTACTCTACTGAAAAATACTTTATAATTTTAGTATACTATCATAGTTTTATTTACCCTATTATTAGAGTTATGTTCATCTTGAATTCTCATTGAGTTGTGAATACTGTATACAGTGGTACCTCGGTTTAAGGGGGCTTATCATCGCAAAAATTCGGAAAAATCGAATCTTTTTGAAAAATTTATAAAAATACTACAACGTTCTGGCAACACTTTGGTGCAAACCCGAGAATGTTATGATATAAATTAAAGTATTTATGGTACATTTCCATGCGTAATTGTGCAGAATCCGGTGCCCCGCGGCTGTGGCGCGCCAAGAGTATTGTGTCATACGTTCTAAACGTCAATTTTTTCGTAATAACGTCGGAAATAACTCTGTATATATGACAACAAATATACACTCAATGGCAACCGTCTCCTAGTGCGGGTATGTGAGACAACCAGCTACCAGTCACATGTTGTGTCCTGTTGAGAGTGGAGGGTGTTGATGCGCGCTCCATTTTTGCTCCTGGAATCTCGCTTTTGTAGCGTCTAGCGCACAATGACCTATAAACGGAAGGGTCTGAATGCAAGAGTAGCCAATTTGACACGCGGTCGCCGTCGTTGGCTGGAAAGGAGAGACGCTGTAGCACAAGGGAGGTTATTATCAAGTGAAGCCCTCCCCGCCTCAGCTGTGAGAGGCATGACATAGCAGCCACACCCCGCTTCGACCCTCCTCACACATCCTCAACCCCTCTATGTGTATGGACCGGCCACGACAGTGCCATCTACATCTGGTGTGGCAGTGCCATCTACATCTACTGCTGTGGCTGGTGTGGCAGTGCCGTCTACATCTGGTGTGGCAGTGCCATCTACATCTGGTGTGGCAGTGCCATCTACATCTACTGCTGTGGCTGGTGTGGCAGTGCCGTCTACATCTGGTGTAAGTCATACAAGTCGAAGTCTGGTAATATGTATGTGCAGGATATATATATATGTATATATATATATTTTTTTTTTTTCTATTTTTTTTTTCGTTTGTTATCAGGGGATGTGCATGGAACTTGCACACCTTGCTCAATGGATGCCTATCTGCAAGGGTGCCAATTATGAACGAAATCGGTCGATGACACACTCGACTACAGGTGGCCGAACTTTGATCTTATTTTACTCAGGTAAGTAATTTACAACTTCAAGGTGTTTCTCAGCTTTCATTTATTAATCAATTTACATGCAAATTACACCTTATATGTAGAGTTTGTGCTTCTACAAACCTATTGAGACATTTTAGTCCAAAGTCCATTTGTTGATTTTATAAAAATTTATAAACATCAAATATTGCATATTTTTGGAAGGGTAACTTTGAATAATTATATTATTGCACTAAACACTTTTTTTGATAAAACTGCTCAATAGAATCCTTTATTATGTGCTAAATTTAATATCTGATTGTTATAGAAATATTTTTGTTGACACATGTGTTCCCTGAAATTATTTGAAAATGTTGAAAATTCGTTGCATAATACGTTTTGTATTTTTTTCTCCTTTTCTGTTTAGGGTGTGATGCTGAAACTTGGACCAGTTGCAGCTCTTTCTATAACCATTTCGTAAATAAATTTATAAACAAATTGAACAATTTTTACGAAACCCGTAATATGCCCCCTTAAGAGTTTAATCTGTTCCTGGAGACAGCTCGTATTCTGAAAACTTGTAATCCGAAGCTAATTTCCCCATAAGAAATAATGGGAAATGAATTAATCCGTTCCTGACTACCCAAAAACCCTCATTTCAAACTAAATTTTATACCTAATTCATCTAAATAAACCTACAAAACTATGTTCAAGTTATTACTTACCCTTGCTGATGACTGCTGTTGGCACATGGAAGATGGTGAGGAACCTTACCTTGAGGTTACCTTGAGGTGCTTCCGGGGCTTAGCGTCCCCGCGGCCCAGTCGTCGACCAGGCAGAGATCAAATCTCAAAACTCACCCAGATAAAGCTGTAGCAGGCCGTTGCATTGACCTTTTAAATGACAATGTGATGTCTTACTACAGACAAGTGTTAAAATGTAGGGAAAAACAAGTGTCTTTAGACAGATTCTTAGTAAGACAAGCAGGTCCTAGTGGTATGCAGGACAAAATGTGCCAGAGTGTGCACACCAAGTGCACAGGTGATACTTTGGTGTGAGTTGAGCGCACTGAGCGTCGGTACAGTATCTCGCAAGTGTCTGCTCTAGATTTAGAAGATTTAGGAAGAGGGAGGAGGAGAGGTGTTACTTGGTGACAATAAACACAGACATAAGATACTATATATATATTTGGTTGAATATACAGAAGTACACAGGTGATACTTTGGTGTGAGTTGAGCGCACTGAGCGTTGGTACACACTCTGGCACGTTCCCTACTCAAATGGCAAAAAAAACGACAAAAAACTGTAAATCCTTGTGAAGAATTCAGGCTGGGATAGTCACGGGGCGCAAGATACTGGTAAACTGAGGCGCGATCGCCGTGCCACCACGTGCTAGTCGGCCTGTACGTGTATCAACAAACTTGTGTTCCGAGGCAACCCTAGCCTTCCGAGGCAAATTTTTTGAGCGAATCCTGCTCGTATTCCGAAAAACTCGTATACAGGGACACTCGTATTCTGAGGTACCAATGTAACGGTTCTATTGTTACGTAAAGTATGGCGACAATAAACACAGACACTAAGATACTATATATATATTTGGACGAATATACAGAAGTACACAGGTGATACTTTGGTGTGAGTTGAGCGCACTGAGCGTGGGAACAGTATCTCGCAAGTGTCTGCTCTAGATTTAGAAGATTTAGGAAGAGGGAAAAGGAGAGGTGTTACTGTTTGGAAGGGGAGTCCCCTTCCATTATAACATCAGGCAGTGAGGACTTCACTGGTATGCACACTCTGGCACATTTTGCCTGCATACCACTAGGACCTGCTTGGCTCACTGCTTGTCTTACTAAGAATTTGTCTAATGACACTTGTTTTTCCCTACATTTTAACACTTGTCTGTAGTAAGACATCACATTGTAATTTAAAAGGTCAATGCAACGGCCTGCTACAGCTTTATCTGGGTGAGTTTTTTCAACAAAACTTTGCAGTTCTTCCCATACTTCACACATTTTCTTAATCAAGAAGGGACATCCTCTACTGCCTCTACTCACAGCTATTTTCTTAGGTTGAACCTTACCAATGGTTTTCATGAGACCCATGGCAAGATATATAATAACAACTTTTATGCTCAAATGGCCAAAAAAACGACAAAAAACTGTAAATTCTTGTGAAGAATTCAGGCGGGATAGTTACGGGGCGCAAGACACTGGTAAACTGAGGCGCGATCGCCGTGCCACCACGTGCTAGTCGGCCTGTATGTGTATCAACAAACTTGTGTTCCGAGGCAAATTTTTGGAGCGAATCCTGCTCGTATTCCGAAAAACTCGTATACAGGGACACTCGTATTCTGAGGTACCACTGTAGTAAATATGTACTGTATTATGCAGTTAGCACTGCATTGATTATATAGTTCTGCTGTATATTGAGTACTACAATACAGTAAAAAAAACACGCATTTTGTACCACGCAAAAAAAAATCTCATTTTGTACAAACACACTTTGGAATGTTTCGTTTAATGTTTCACACATTTCCTTCTCATTTTCTGTGTATCTGTCCCCCATTTTTAACCTTTGAGTATTATCCTTCATCTGCAGCTTGCTTTTAATGAATTTATAGAAAAGGCCTGGAGCTGATTTACGTTTGTCTGCTATACCGTTCTCAAAGTTCCTCTCTGCTTCTCTCCTTACTGACGTGTAGTTGTTTCTTGCCTCTTTATATCGCTGGTATGTTTGGGGGTTTAGCCTCTTTCAGTAATGATTCCATGCTTGTGTCTTTTGATCTCTGGCCCTCTCACAATTTCTGTTGAACCAACCCTGTTTCCTAGGTCTGCATGTCTGTTTTGGTATGAATGTTTGTGTGCCTTTATCATATATTGTGCAAAATTTGGCATACATCTCATTTACTTCCTTGCCTAGCAACAAGTCTGTCCAATTATACCCAAGAAAAAAATTTCTACATTTCCCATAGTGTCCTCTCTTGAAATCGAGTTTAACAACTGTTTCACTGTCCCCATTCTCTACTAGATTATTCTTTAGCATAGCATATTTAATGTCCAAGAGGACGTGATCACTCTTCATGATCAAACACAGTATAAAAGTTTGTGTGCCTTCATTGTATATTTTGCAAAATTTGGCATACATTTCATTTACTTCCCTGCCTAGCAACAAGTCTGTCCAATCACACTCATTAATTTTTTTTTAAAGTTCCCCATAGTGACCTCTCCTTAAATCGAGTTTATCAACTGTTTCAATGTCTCCATTGTCTTCTAGATGATATCTTAAAGCATATTTAATGTCTAACAGGATGTGATCACTCTTTCCCAAGGGAGGAAGGTACTGGATGTCAAATATCTCTTCTTCTTTCCTGGTGAATACTATATCCAGTACTGACGGGACATCTCCTTCCCTCATTCTTGTGGCCTACTTGATGTATTGATACAAGAATGTCTCCAGAATGAGGTTCACAAATCTGCATGTCCAAAAGTCCTCCGTTCTTGCTTCATAGGCCTCCCAGTCTATTGCTCTAAAGTTGAAGTCCCCCAGTATCAACAGTCGTGATTTATCTTTATCTGCTTGTACAATAATATCTCTCATGACCATTATGAGGCCCTCTCGCTTGTCATCCAGTTCTTAATTTGTCCATGTGTTGCTTGCTGGTGGGCTGTAGGTATTTACAATTATCAGCTTATCATCCTGATTCAAGACCTGCAATGCCATTATGTCAATATCTCGAGGGTTTTCAAACATTAACTCTCTTACCTTCAGGTGTTCTTTCACCAGCACAGCCACTCCTCCTCCCTTCCTAATTTTCCTGTCATGTTTCCAAAATGAATAGCCCCTTGGGAATATGACTTTATTTAATATATTTCCTTCAAGTTTCGTCTCTGATAATGCGCCAATATCTGGGACCCTAAGCTGAATTATATCTTGCAACTCCAAAGTTTTTGACCTCATTCCATCTATGTTGGTATATACAATTTTCAGGAACATGTTGCCTTTCCCTTTGCTCTTTACTCCCCCTTCCACTACTGCTTTTGCCTTGTTTTTATGTACCACAGCACTAACTTTCCAGTCCCTGACACTTTGTAGAAAAAAGAATTTGTCTTCTTCATTTCTATCCCCATTTAGACGTTTTGCTTTAATTAGGTTCATTTTCAGCTTTTCTCTGTCTTCCTTTGAGAGGTCTTGTCTTATTGATCAAAGTTTGCCATCTTCATCACTCTGCAATTTCCTGGCATTTCTAAGCACTTCCATCATGTTTTTCACTCCATTAAATATCACCCTTAATGGGCGGTTCTTGTCTTTCTCATATTTTCCTATTCTTCTAAAATCACTGACATTTTCCTTTGAGCCTTCTCCTAAACCTACTATTTTCTCTATGATTTTCATCTCTTCTGCTGCTCGGTCCACCCTAGATGAAATTTCCTTCTCTAAACATCCAAAAATTATAATGGACTTACTTCTATCTGCAGTGTTTTGTACTAGTTTACTGTTGGTAACCAGTTCTTTCCTAATTGCTTGCCTAATTTCTGCTTCTTGTTGGTCATTTCAGGTTTTGACTTCCGAACACACTTCCTTGATTGTCTCTTTCTCTTTTACAACTTGTGCATATGTCTCTTATTTTTTTTTTATACTTCTCTAGTTCTTTATTAGCCTCCTCTATTTGAGTTGCCAATGAAGTTTCCAGTTGCATCTCCTTGCCTAACTTCATGTTAGCGCTCAGGCTCCCTTGGAGTTGTTCACCATATGAGTATTTTCTTGTTAATTACTTCAAATTCCCTACTTTTCACTTGCCATGCCTCATTATCCTTTATTAGTTCCTTGATGTGTTCCTCCTGCATTCTTACCTTATCAATCAAGCAGGAAATTTCGTTACCTCGCTGGAAAATACTTCCTTTTAAATTACAAAACTCAATCTTGAGACCTTCATTTTCTTGTTCTAATTTAATAACCTTTTCTTCATAATTCTTTAGCATGTCCTCAATAATTACTAACCTGCCAAGAAAACCACCTTTCATTGCATCTTGTTGTGAGAAACCTGCAAAAGATCCCTTTGCTGGGGTACTGTCCTCCCCTGTGGCGGCGGCCATCTTTGTTGACATTCTGCTGATTTGAAAGATCAACTTTTCTACCCAAGATTTTTCATCCACTAACACATTTCTTATCTCTTAGTTTATTTTCAAATTCTCTACACCTTCATGTATTCTGGGACACCACTTGCAACCCTCACCCTACTCCCCACACTTAGATCATTTTAATTATCCTGGAGCCTGCAGCAGTGTAACTCTTCAGTGTGATTGATGCCCACTTTTTCACCATAGGTTATCTTGAGGATATCTTGAGATGATTTCGGGGCTTTTTAGTGTCCCCGCGGCTCGGTCCTCGACCAGGCCTCCACCCCCAGGAAGCAGCCCGTGACAGCTGACTAACTCCCAGGTACCTATTTACTGCTAGGTAACAGGGGCATTCAGGGTGAAAGAAACTTTGCCCATTTGTTTCTGCCTCGTGCGGGAATCGAACCCGCGCCACAGAATTACGAGTCCTGCGCGCTATCCACCAGGCTACGAGGCCCCCTACGAAAGGTATACCTACGAAAGGTATAGCCAATACCAGCACAGCTGGGTACAGCTGTGCTGGTGCTGGGTACAGCTGTGCTGGGTACAGCTGTGCTGGTGCTGGGTACGGCTGTGCTGGTTGATTTTCCGCTACTAGTCCTTGCAAAATATTGGCTCATTTTCGTTTGTTTATCATCCTTAAGTGTTGATAGAAGTCTGGTAGCTCTGGATTGCCAGTTTGTGAAACAATATCAAGCCGTTTCTCAACATGGAACAATGCATCAGCACATGCAGCAGATTGTAACTTGCTATCATGATCATCCTCAGCTTCCTCTCTGTTGTCATCGTAAGCAGTACTAGTATCATTTTGGATAATCTCTTCACCTGTTAAATGACCAATGGGTGAATTGACTGCATCAATACCCAACTACTCCACCCCATCGTTCAGAGTCACCTCCACATCACCAGCATCATGTTGTTCTTAATAAATTTAATTTGAAAAGCTTTCATAATCCATTTCTTCTTCCTCAGTCACTTCAGCATTATCAAGTGACAGGAGTGTTCCAACAATTTCTTAATGTGGACTCATAGTTCATCCCAAACTTTAGCCCAGTTGTAATTTGCTTCCTTAATTGAGTAATTTTTGTAACATTCCAGTGTTGTTCTACCTGGAAAGTTCATCTGACTCTTGACTTGAGGTTCATCACAAGATTGAACTACTGATCCTCCTCAGGATGCAACCTCACAACAGTTGCCTAACTCCTGAGTACCTATTTACTGCTAGGTGAACAGAGGCATTAGATGAAAAGAAATGTGCCCAGCTATTTCTGTCCTGCCTGGGAATCGAACCTGGGATCCCTGATTCTGAGCCGAGAACAAAGCCAACTGCACCATGAGATGTTAATTTTTGTTGAATGAAGATCATCCCTTGTGCTTCCAGTTTGTGTTCTTTGAGGGTTTTATTCAGAGTGGATGCTTCAAAGCTTTCTATTTTGCCTATCCAGTTACTGTTGATCTTTACCTTTTAGACTCCAGTTGAGTATCTTCTAGATTAGTGCTCTTCTGGTGATGTGTCCTGCCCACACCCGCCACCATGCCTCAACTCTTTTAGCAAGATTTTGCAATTTAACTTAAAATTGTACCAACTCATTTCTTTCCTGGTCACTATAGGTAATGTCTAGCCTGCATGTTTACATCTTTCTTTGGATTATTTTCATCTATTTTAGCATTCAACTCCCATGTCTTGCAACCATAACTGAACAGAGGTCTATTTGCTAGAACAACCTATGGAAATATGTAGGCTGCCCCAGATTAGACTAAGCACTTGTGCACAATATTACCAAGCAATTAGGAGGATTAAGAAAGAGTAAGATAATATTGCGAGATCAAAAGGTAGCAGACAGACTTTCCAGAAAGAACTTTCGGGAAATTTTGATCTAAACTGGGAAAATAATAAGTTCATGCAAAATAAAGTGTTGAATGAAATTAAATGCAGATTTCTGATGGGTCCTCAGTAGCTCCCTTTTGCTAAATGTTGGTCCAGACAAGTCTTAGAGATGCACCAGGGAGTGCATCTCCCAAAGAACCACAAGCCAAGTGGAAGCCAGGACTAGAATCTGGCTCTTTCTATGAAGCGTGAGGGGCTAGGGGATCAGAGATCAACCTAAATTAGAGAAAAAAACATTTGACTGCCACAAACTGACCAGTGTGGCAAGTGCTAGAGAGAAACCCCAGCCGAGATCTGAAAGCCATAACCAACTCGAGTGATGTAGGGTGTCGTGAAACTATGCCCCAAAAAGCCCAGAGAGAAAAATGAATATGCAAGATTCACCTTAAGCAATACATGATGTGCACCACTTGGACCTGGTGTCTGAAAAAAGACACCCACTGAAGGAAGTGGTAAAGCTGGTGAAGCTTCAGGAAGCCAGGTTCACACCTAACAGAAGAGCCATAAGTAATACGAGATATGTCAAACTCTGAACAAAAACCAATTCCTAGCTCGGGTGGCTTTGAACTTGTCAATAGGCATCCAAAAGATCCAGTGAATGAGCCAGGAGTCGCCCGAAACCCCTTTGCAAAAATAGTATATGACGGTCATCTGGAATGTGGGACAAGGAATGTACTGATTAAGTACAGGCAGGTCTAGAATGAAGCAAAGCTCAAGAGTAATCTCACTTGGGGACAAGGAATGATGTGGGACACCTTAAGAAATTATGGATTTACTTCAAGCTCACCCTTGTCCAATAAATCTTTTGACTGTCAATGCCATCTGTTGAGCGCACCCGAATCCATTTTCTGTTCCCCAGTGGAAGGCTGTGATCTTACTGACACCTGTGCAGTTTCCTTCTTCTTATGGGGGACTGTGTCAAAGGCTTTCCGACAGTCAAAAAAAAAAGCAGTCCGCCCAGCCTTCTCTTTCTTACTCAATCTTCGTCACCTGGTCGTAGAATTCTATTAAGCCTGTAAGGCAAGATTTACCCTCCCTGAACCCATGTTGGCGATTTGTCACAAAGTCCCTTTTCTCCAGATGTGTTACTAGATTTTTCTCACAATCTTCTCCATCACCTTGCATTGTATACAAGTTAAGAACACTGGCCTTGACACACACAGTGTGTGTAATTACCTAAGTGTAATTACCTAAGTGTAGTTACAGGATGAGAGCTACACTCGTGGTGTCCCGTCTTCCCAGCACTCTTTGTCATATAACGCTTTGAAACTACTGACGGTCTTGGCCTCCACCACCTTCTCACTTAACTTGTTCCAACCGTCTACCACTCTATTTGCGAAGGTGAATTTTCTTATATTTCTTCGGCATCTGTGTTTAGCTAGTTTAAATCTATGACCTCTTGTTCTTGAAGTGCCAGGTCTCAGGAAATCTTCCCTGTCGATTTTATCAATTCCTGTTACTATTTTGTATGTAGTGATCATATCACCTCTTTTTCTTCTGTCTTCTAGTTTTGGCATGTTTAATGCTTCCAACCTCTCCTCGTAGCTCTTGCCCTTCAGTTCTGGGAGCCACTTCGTAGCATGTCTTTGCACCTTTTCCAGTTTGTTGATGTGCTTCTTAAGATATGGGCACCACACAACAACTGCATATTCTAGCTTTGGCCTAACAAAAGTCATGAACAATTTCTTTAGTATATCGCCATCCATGTATTTAAATGCAATTCTGAAGTTAGAAAGCATCGCATAGGCTCCTTGCACAATATTCTTTATGTGGTCCTCAGGTGATAGTTTTCTATCTAGAACCACCCCTAGATATCTTTCTTTATCAGAATTCTTTAAAGATTTCTCACATAATATATAGGTTGTATGGGGTCTATGTTCTCCTATTCCACATTCCATAACATGACATTTATTAACATTAAATTCCATTTGCCAGGTGGTGCTCCATATACTTATTTTGTCCAGGTCTTCTTGAAGGGCATGACAATCATCTAAATTTCTTATCCTTCCTATTATCTTAGCATCATCAGCAAACATGTTCATAAAATTCTGTATACCAACTGGTAGATCATTTATGTACACAATAAACATCACTGGTGCAAGAACTGAACCCTGTGGTACTCCACTTGTGACATTTCTCCATTCCGATACATTGCCTCTGATTACTGCCCTCATTTTTCTATCAGTCAGAAAATTTTTCATCCATGATAGAAGCTTACCTGTCACCCCTCCAATATTTTCCAGTTTCCAGAACAACCTCTTATGTGGAACTCTGTCGAAAGCCTTTTTTAGGTCCAGATAGATGCAGTCAATCCAACCATCTCTTTCCTGTAATATCTCTGTGGCTCGATCATAGAAACTGAGTAAATTCGATACACAGGATCTTCCAGATCGAAAACCATACTGTCTGTCTGATATTATATCATTTCTCTCTAGGTGTTCTACCCATTTAGTTTTGATTAGTTTTTCCAATACTTTCACTATTACACTTGTCAATGATACAGGTCTATAATTGAGGGGGTCTTCCCTGCTGCCACTTTTGTAGATTGGAACTATGTTAGCCTGTTTCCACCCGTCTGCTACGATTCCTGTACACAGGGATGCCTGAAAGATCAGGTGAAGTGGAATGCTGAGCTCAGATGCACATTCTCTCAGAACCCATGGTGAAACGCCATCTGGGCCAGCTGCTTTGTTCTTACCGAGCTCCTTGAGCATTTTTTCCACTTCGTCTCTAGACACCTCTATGTGTTCTATGTTGTTCTCTGGAATTCTTATTGTATCTGGTTCCCTAAAGATTTCATTTTGTACAAACACACTTTGGAACTTTTCGTTTAGTGTTTCACACATTTCCTTTTCATTTTCCGTGAATCTGTTTCCCATTTTCAACCTCTGGATATTATCCTTTACCTGCAATTTGTTGTTTATGAATTTGTAGAATAGGCCCGGTTCTGTTTTACATTTATCTGCTATCCCTTTTTCAAAATTTCTTTCTGCCTCTCTCCTTACTGCTGTATAGTTGTTTCTCGCATCTTTGTATCGCTGGTATGTTTGGGGGTTTGGCCTCTTCCTATACTGATTCCATTTTTGTGTCTTTTGGTCTCTTGCCCTCTCACAATTTCTGTTGAACCAATCCTGTTTTCTGGCCCTGCATCTCTGTTTTGGTATGAATGTTTGTGTGCCTTCCTCGTATAGTTTTAAAAATTTGGCATACATTTCATTTACTTCCCTGACTAGCAACAATTCTGTCCAATTACACTCATTAAAAAAAATTTCGAAGTTCCCCATAGTTGCCTCTCCTTAAATCGAGTTTATCAACTGTTTCAATGTCCCCATTTTCTTCTAGATGATATCTTAAAGCATATTTAATGTCTAACAGGACGTGATCACTCTTTCCCAAGGGAGGAAGGTACTGGATGTCAAAAATCTCTTCTTCTTTCCTGGTGAATACTAGATCCAGTACTGATGGTATATCTCCTTCCCTCATTCTTGTGGCTTACTTTATGTGTTGATACAAGAATGTCTCCAGAATGAGGTTTACAAATCTGCATGTCCAAAAGTCCTCCGTTCTTGCTTCATAGGTCTCCCAGTCTATTGCTCTAAAGTTGAAGTCCCCCAGTATCAACAGTCGTGATTTATCTTTATCTGCTTGTACAATAATATCTCTCATGACCATTATGAGGCCCTCTCGTTTGTCATCCAGTTCTTCTTTTGTCCACGTGTTGCTTGCTGGTGGGCTGTAGGCATTTACAATTATCAGGTTATCATCCTGATTCCAGACCTGCAATGCCATTATGTCAATATCTCGAGGGTATTATCTGTGTGTGTGTGTGTGTAATTACCTAAGTGTAATTACCTAAGTGTAGTTACAGGATGAGAGCTACGCTCGTGGTGTCCCGTCTTCCCAGCACTCTTTGTCATATAACGCTTTGAAACTACTGACGGTCTTGGCCTCCACCACCTTCTCACTTAACTTGTTCCAACCGTCTACCACTCTATTTGCGAAGGTGAATTTTCTTATATTTCTTCGGCATCTGTGTTTAGCTAGTTTAAATCTATGACCTCTTGTTCTTGAAGTTCCAGGTCTCAGGAAGTCTTCCCTGTCGATTTTGTCAATTCCTGTTACTATTTTGTATGTAGTGATCATATCACCTCTTTTTCTTCTGTCTTCTAGTTTTGGCATATTTAATGCTTCTAACCTCTCCTCGTAGCTCTTGCCCTTCAGTTCTGGGAGCCACTTAGTAGCATGTCTTTGCACCTTTTCCAGTTTGTTGATGTGCTTCTTAAGATATGGGCACCACACAACAGCTGCATATTCTAGCTTTGGCCTAACAAAAGTCATGAACAATTTCTTTAGTATATCGCCATCCATGTATTTAAATGCAATTCTGAAGTTAGAAAGCATAGCATAGGCTCCTTGCACAATATTCTTTATGTGGTCCTCAGGTGATAGTTTTCTATCTAGAACCACTCCTAGATCTCTTTCTTTATCAGAATTCTTTAAAGATTTCTCACATAATATATAGGTTGTGTGGGGTCTATGTTCTCCTATTCCACATTCCATAACATGACATTTATTAACATTAAATTCCATTTGCCAAGTGGTGCTCCATATACTTATTTTGTCCAGGTCTTTTTGAAGGGCATGACAGTCATCTAAATTTCTTATCCTTCCTATTATCTTAGCATCATCAGCAAACATGTTCATATAATTCTGTATACCAACTGGTAGATCATTTATGTACACAATAAACATCACTGGTGCAAGAACTGAACCCTGTGGTACTCCACTTGTGACATTTCTCCATTCTGATACATTGCCTCTGATTACTGCC